>NW_027411755.1:168449835-168614343 GCF_047663935.1 Musca autumnalis
AGCAAACTTTAAAAGTTTTGTCTTCTTATTAAATTTCATTCGATAGCAGTAGAATCTTTTAACTTTTCACGAAGTGTAAACTAAACCCAATTTCATTTATTACCTTTGTTGATACTTTAACTTGTGTGGGTGGAAACAAACATTAAAGTTTGCCTTTTTTTTTTGAAAATTACATTTATAATCCGATAATTTTTCTGCTTGAAAGAATAGCGACAATATAGCCTCAATAAATTATAGTCTGTTCTTTGTTGCTTTGCTATGTTTTTCTCTTTTTTTCGTACTTTATTTTTGCCACGGTTCGTGGTTGTAAGTGAAAAGTTTCTACGCCTTTGCTTTGTTTTCAAGTATTTGTAGACAATTCTTGTTGTCCTTGTAACAGTAAGATGTAGTAAATAGCGTAACGAAGGGAATAGAAGTAATTTAAAGTCTATTATAATATGGGGCCATGCAATTACTACAGTTTTCAATATTTTTTCTTTTATGAAAATGCATTATTGGTTGAAGCAGATTCGCAAAACGTGCTGAAAATAACGACATTTTTACATCAGCAAATGAATCTGAAGCCCCACTGAAATGTAGTTCAAGAAACGTTGTGACGTTTGTTCGTCGCATTAAACCGAAGACAAGGGATTAAGCAAAGATTAATTTTTCCAAAACATTTATTAAACTTTTTTGGCTTAGTTGAGGCGTAAATTATTAGGTTTCACGTTTTAATTTAGAGATGATATCCAAATAAAATTATACGGGTCTTAGGGTTGTGGAAAGGGACTATGGCATCAATTCAAAATAAACAAGTAAGAAATTTTTATACCCTCCACCACGAAGTGTATTAAAGTAAATATGAGCATTTAGTTTCCTTTCGTTTATGAAAGCAAATTAGCAGAATATCTTAACTGATAATATATTCCCTTTAGAAGAGTCATCATGTGACGTCATTGTTGTTCTATCCAACACATGGAGCAGTATTTACAATTTCCCAAACTGATCTTTTGTACCCTCTGGTAACACACAATACTAAATTATTGCAATATAGGTTCAAAATTTAAATAACCTCTGGAAATAAAATTGGGCAATATATATAACAAAGCACGGACCCTATACTGTCTGATTTTTTGCAAGGGGTGTTTGGTACTTGTAAAAGGTCTTGTACCTTTAGGGAATAATGTAGTCAAAATTTTCAAAACACCGAAAATCTTTGGGTACTGTGGAGTAAAGCTGGGCGCGTGCCTAAAAAATTAGGCACGAACACGGAAATTTTTATGCACATTCACGCCGAACACGGCGTTTTACGAGAAGGCACGAACACGCACACTCACGCACGAAATTACAAAAAAATGGAGAAATCGATGTAGGTGTACATTTATTTGTTTTTAAAAAAATGGCATGCGGCGGCTGGGCCATAGGAGCGGGCTTTGCCCCCGCAGATTTTCTTGAAAACTGCAAATGCTATTAAAAACCCGTTAAGAGAAAAATTGTGAGTTTAGGAAAGATCTATAATATCCCAAAAGCTGGCATTTGTATCAAAGACATGATTGAGGATGCAAGCAGTTTTGTGTTTTGCGGGGGTATTGCGAAAAAAAGTTCATGGAAGGTATATTTTTGTTATACATATCTTGTTTGCCTTTGGTGATATCCAAAATACCTGTACATAAGCTTTTCACTCGTAAATACTTCTTTTAAGGAAAAAAACCGACTACCACGAAACATAATATGTCTCTTTCTCTCTGGGACCCCCATAAGCAACCAAAATTTCGTGACCATCCGATCAAAATTACGACCTGTAGCTTGATTGAAAAAAATATAAGAATTGGATGCATTACCGACTATTGCGGTATCTCCCTTGTTTGCCCACCTTCACCAACCTGCTTTACACCAATGTAAAGGTAATATTTTCTTCTTCCATTGACAGGCTTTGCCGTTGGGATACCCCTACTAGAAGCCGATATATTAACAAAGAATAAAACTTTGAATTTGTCTCGAAATGAGTTTTTCCCCATTCCGACCCCTAAATATTATTCCGATTATCACAATAGGCTTCTTCCTCTGTGGGGCCTCCACCTACCCCCAACATTTCGTCACTATCCGATCAAAAATTCCAACTTGTAGCGTGATTACAAAAAAATGGAAAAAATTGGATATATTACTGAATGAATTTTGCAATATCTCGAATTGCTCACTTACGCCAACATACTTTGCATCAATATAAACGAGATCTTTTCTTCTTCCATTGACTTGTATTCCTTTTGGAATACTCCAACCAGAAGCGGAGATATTCGCATAAGAAAAAATCGTTGACTTTTCTCCACATAGGCTTTTCGCTTATTTCGACTCCTGAATATTATCCGAACATCACCAAACTAAATAGGCTTCTTCCACTGTGGGACCCGCATCAACTCCCAAAAAATTCGTGACGATCCGATCAAGATTACAAAAAAATCGGAAAATGGGATGCATTACCGACTATTGCGATATCTCTGTTGTTTGAGCAGCTATGACAACCTACTTTACATCATTGTAAAGGTGATAATTTCTACTTTCCTCGACAGGTTTTGCTTTTGATACGCCTCTTAAAGAAACGGAGATATTGGCTTTGAAATAAAACTTTGACCTTTCTAGAAATAAGTGTTTGGCCATTCCGACCCCTGAACATTATCGGACCATCATCAAAATCAATAGGCTTCTTTCTCTTTGGGACCCCCATATACCCCAAAATTTCGTGACGATCCGATCAAAAATGTGACCTGTAGCGTGATTACAAAAAAATCGGAAAATGGGATGCATTATCGACTATTGCCATATCTTTGCTATTTGACCACCTACGACAACCTACTTTACATCGTTGTAAAGTTGATATTTTCTACTTTCCTTGCCAGGTTTTGCTTTTGATATACCTCTTAAAGAAACAGAGATATTGGCTTTGAAATAAAATGTCGACTTTTTCTCCAAATAACTTTTTTGCTCATTCCGACTCCTAATTATTATCCGAATATCACCAAAATCAATAGGCTTCTTCCCCTCCGGTACCCCCATCAACACCCAAAATTTCGAGACGATCTGATCAAAATTGCGAACTGTAGCGTGATTTCCAAAAAAAATGGAAAAATGGGATGTATTACCGACTATTGCGATATCTCCGTTAGTTGGTCACCCACGCCGACTTGGTTGCATCATTGTAAAGATGGGATCTTCTACTTTCATAGTCAGGCTTTGCTTTTGGAAAGTCCTCAACCAAAGCTGTGATATTCGTCATTATAATTAACATCGCAAGAATGAAAATTTAGGTTTTATTTGCTACTATCACCTACGAGCACCTGCTTTACATCACTAGAAAGGTGATAATTTCTACTTTCATCGTCAGGTTTTGCTTTTGGCATACCCCATACAGAAGCTGAGATATTTCCTTTGGAAAAAACGTTGTCTTTTTATCCACCTAAGGTTTTTGTCCTTTCCGACCCCTAAATAGACGGACGGACGGACGGACAGGTTTTTGTCCTTTCCGACCCCTAAATAGACGGACGGGACGGACGGACGGACTGACGGACTGACGGACGGACACACATAGCCAGATCGACTCAGCTCGTCGAGACATTCATTATACCCTATACCACAATGTGGAAAAGGGTATTATAAGTTTGTTTTGGTAAAAATTCATGTAACGCCGCGAAATATTCGTCGGAGACCCCCAATGTGGTATACCAATCTTCATATCTCGACGAGATAAAGCGATTTTGAGATGTGTGTCCGTCCGTCAGTCCGTCCGTCCGTCCGTCCGTCTGTCCATTATAAATTGTAAACACGCTCCAGGCCGCAATTATGGACCGATCGTCACGAAATTTTGTATGGAGGTCGGGTTCAGATCAGAATAGATCCCTATTCTTATTGGTGACGATCGCGAAATATTTAGCGGGTGAAATGGACCAAAAACATAATATTTATCCAATTTTCTAACGGCTCTGTAGGTCTCAATAATAGTCCGATCAACGCGTAATTTTAAATAAGGTAAGAGTATATCACAAAGGAGAAGCTTGCAATTTGAGATGGCGATCGGATAATATTTAGAGGGTTAAATGGACCAAAACTTTTGTGTGAAAATTGTGAAAATTTTTAATATAAAGCTTATATCTTAATTCCTGGAAGTGACATTCCGGACAAGTGAGATATACTTGAAAGTGAAACGCTTGACCTTTCAATTGATGCCAATTATGTTGGTGTGCATGATCAGATAACAGAGTTACAGCCTAATATATTCCGTTATTTGTTTGTAGTGTAATAATAAACTCGCTAGAAGTCGCAATTATACATCAATAGTCACGAAATTTTGCACCGGGTAAGAGTATAGGTCGAAAAAGATGCCTACAATTTTGAATGATGATCTGATATTCTTTAGCGGGTGAAATGGACCATTACTTTTGTATGAAAAATATAAAATTTTAATTATTATGACCGTAGTGTTGTTATTATTGTTTGCTGTATATTTATACTGGGCTGAATCGGTCAGGGTTTCAATGAAAATAAAACTAATTTATTTCATTTTTTCTCAACGTTTCGTTGGTTGTATTCCAACTTCATCAGGAGATTTATTTATTGAAAATCCTATAACAAAAAACCATCATGTATATTCCATTTTATTTATGGTCGATATTTTAATTCCTTGAGGACATATATATTTAGAAAGTAGCCTACATATGGGAAAAAACTACTGACCTTTCCTCTGATGTAAATTACAATAAAGTGATTGCTAGATAACGGGCCTACTGCCTAATATTATGGGTTCCGTGTAGAGAACCACATTTTTAGCGGTTAAACAACGGAAGTAGTAGTACTACATAAGTGGGTTTCATTACATTTTAGTTTGTGTGAACTAAATTTTCCTTTCCTGCTACAAAAATGTCTTTGTCATGCTAGATAACTTTTTGGTTTTGGTCATAAGTATTAAACAATTCATCTCTGATATTTGATAATTAAATTTTCACAATCATTGAAAAGAAGTTCCGTGGAGAGCGATTGTCCAGGGATAGTGGTATAGGGTATCCCATGGTCGGCTCCGTCCGACTATAGACTTTTCTTACTTGTTTTGGTATATATAAGTATGGGTCTACGACCATTATTTCGATGCGTTACAAACTTTTTGGGCAAAACCAACTTATAATAGTGTATAATGAATGTCTCGACGAGCTGAGTCGATCTGGCCATGTGTGTCCGTCCGTCTGTCCGTCTGTCCGTCTGTCCATCTAAACCTTGTAATCACGCTACAGGTCGCAATTTTGATCGGATCGTCACCAAATTTTGGGTGTTGATGAGGATCCCGGAGGGGAAGAAGCCTATTGATTTTGGTGTTGGTCGGATAATATTCAGGGGTCGGAATGGGCAAAAAACTTATTTGGAGAAAAAGTCAACGTTTTATTTCAATGCGAATATCTCCGCATCTATAATGGATATATCAAAAGCAAAACCTGCTAATGAAAGTAGAAAATATCACCTTTACAACGATGTATAGTAGGTTGTCGTAGGTGGTCAAACAAAGAAGAAATCGCAATAGTCGCTAATACAACCCATCTTTTTATTTTTGTGATTTGAGTTATAATGACGAATATCATAGCTTTGGTTGGGGATCTTCCAAAAACAAAGCCTGACTATGAAAGAAGAATATCCCACCTTTACAATGATTCAAAGCCGGTAGGCGTAGGTTGCCAAATAACGGAGATATAGCAATAGTCGGTAATACATCCCATTTTTAATTTTTTTTTTTTCAAAATCGCGCTACTGGTCGCAATTCCGATCGGATCATCACGAAATTTTGCGAGTTAATGGGGGTCCCACAGAGGAAGAATCCTATTGATTTTGATGATGGTCGGATAATATTCAGGGGTCGAAATGGGTAAAAACTTATTTGGAGAAAAGGTCAACGTTTTATTTCAAAGCCCATAGCTCTGCTTCTTTAAGAGGTATATCAAAAGCAAAACCTGGCAAGGAAAGTTGAAAATATCACCTTTACAACGATGTACAGCAGGCTGTCATAGGTGGTCAACCAACAGAGATATCGTTATAGTCGGTAATGCCTCCCATTTTCCGATTTTTTTGTAACCACGCTACAGGTCGCAATTTTGATCGGATAGTCACGAGATTTTGGGGGTAGATGCAGGAAGAAGCCTATTGATTGTGGTGATAGTCGGATAATATTTAGTAGGGGTATGCCAACGGCAAAGCCTGTCAATAGAAGAAGAAAATATTACCTTTAAATTGGTGTAAATTAGGTTGGCGAAGGTGGCCAAACAAGGGAGATACCACAATGCATCCAATTCCTCCATTTTTTGCAATCACGCTACAGGTCGCAATTTTGATCGGATGGTCACGAAATTTTGGAATATTATGTTTGATGGTATTCGGATTATATTCCCTAAAAGAAATGTTTACCAGTGAAAAGTTTATGCATGGGGGTAGTGGTGTAGGGTAACACATGGTCGGCCTCGTTCCGACTATAGCCTTTGCTCACTTGTTAATATTAATTTTGGTGAAGGCGAAGGCACCGACTGTTTTCAGGACTCCAGACTCCGGAGTCGACCCCGATGGTGATTTTCAATACCACTCAAAGTGAATAAAATATGTACTAGTTTCCAATTTTTCTTATATGTTGGTTTTTTCAAAAGATATTCCTAAAGAGAAAATTCGTTCAATATAATACTCAACTACAAAACTTGCACATAAATCCTACACTTATCCCATTAGAATGAAAACTCAATAAAACCGTTCCTTTCTTCCCCGTGAGAAAATATTTAAGCTTTGAACATTGCATCTAACTGAGTTTAATATAGTTTTTGCCTATATGTTTTTATAGTTTTCTTATTATATGAATAAACGGGACAACAACATTTTTTGTTCGAATATTTTTCATATACGAATAAAATAAAAAAACAAGTAAGCAAAAGCTATAGTCGGACGGGACCAAATATATGATACCTTACACCACTACCCCCGGTAGTTAGATGAACATTGCATCTAACTGAGTTTAATATAGTTTTTGCCTATATGTTTTTATAGTTTTCTTATTATATGAATAAACGGGACAACAACATTTTTTGTTCGAATATTTTTCATATACGAATAAAATAAAAAAACAAGTAAGCAAAAGCTATAGTCGGACGGGACCAAATATATGATACCTTACACCACTACCCCGGGGATTAGCTTTCAACAAATCAAAATTCTTTATTGAACAAATTCTCTTCTCTCATAACCCCGATTTATATTGGCTCAATGTTATGCGAACTACAGTTTATCTCCGAGTACGAACGGCGTGTCCTAAGATACCACTTGTAGAGAAGATACCACTTGAAATAATCAGAAAAAGTGGCCAACATTACTGAGGGGTTGAAAAATTGATGTTACCTGGCCAGGAAATTTGTGTGCAACAATTATTTATAACATATATTTCTTATAAATATTCTAAAGTTGGAAAATTGACATTGTTTAGCCCCTTCCGAAACATCATTAAATTTTCTTTGAATATCAGCTTCCTTTTTGTACCCTCAGCATTTATGCTAACGAGGGTATATACACTTTCATACGGGCAAAATGTGCCTCATAGAAATAATGGTTTTAGACCCCAAGTATGTTTGGACGAAATGTGTTTCAAACGATTTGAGTCGACTGAGCAATGTCCGTCCGTCTGTCTGTCTGGCTGGCTGGAGCGCACGATAACTCTTGAACGGATCAAGCCATTCGATCCAAAATTTGGCTTTCGTAATATTTTGTCCAAACCTAGTTTTACGTTCGAAGATGGGTTATATCTGTCCACTCCTTCCCCACAAAAATTCCAAAATGTTCGGAAAATGTGTACGTACGATAACTCTTGAAGGGAGTAACCGATTTGGTCCATACTTTGCAAATCGTGACAGGTCTACCAGACTTAAATGAGTTTCCATTAAGAACTCAATCGGTCCACTCCTTCGGATACCTCCCACACAAAATTTGGGATAAAATTCAGTTTAGGACCTGCTCTCCAATCGCTTTGATTTTTGTTTTAGCAACTTGCATTCACTGCCCCTATACGAAGGTACAAGTTTCATCAGGAGCAAGTCCACACTTCCTGAGAAAATAGACCCAAAGTTGCAAAATAACCCTATGACACCGTGTGAGGTGGTTGGAGCGCAAGATTACTCTCGAACGGATCTGCCGATTCGGTCCAAAATTTGGCCTTAGTAATATTTTGTCCAAACATAGTTTAAGTTCGAAGATAAGCTATATCAGTCCACTCCTTCAGGTACCTCCCCCACAAAATTTTAAAAATTTTCGGAAAATTTGTTCGTTCGGTAACTCTTGAAGGGATTGGCCGAATTGGTCCATACGATACACATCCTAATATATCTACCAGATATAGACAGGTTTAAATATGGATTATTTGTCCACTCCATCCGGTACCTCCTGGGGATACGTAATCGAAGTCAAAAATCGACTATTCGATCTTTCGATTCTTACCTTCAAAGGAAAAGTCGACTTTTCGATCATTCGATTTTCACCTTTAACAAAAACGTCGATTTTTCGATCTTTCGATTATGATCAAAGTCGACTAAAATCGATTTTTGACCGATTTTATAGCTTTATATCGCTGTCAACAGAGGGTGTTATTACAATATTTGTCATATAAAAAATGTTGGGTAAGAAAATCGAAAATCGACCATGAAAGGTCGACTTTTCGATTTCTCTATAACCAAAAGTCGACTTCGATTTTTAGACTTTTCAAACCAAAAGTCGACTAATCGATTAATCGAAAGTCGACTTGCCTATCCCTAGTACGTCACATACAAAATTTCGGATAAGTTCACTTTAAGACCTGCAATTGAATCGCGTTGATATTTGTTGAAGCAGCTTGCATTCGCTGCCTCAATTACGATGGTAAAATTTTTTTCAGAGGCAAGTCCATACTTCGTGATCGAACAGCCCGAAGGCTGTAAAAACCCCCTATGGCACCATATGTAGTGGCTGGAGATCTACTTCCATAATGGTCACTGTCGATCCATTCCTTTAAGTATCTCCTCCGCAAAACTTTTGATCTTTAACCCAAATAAACATTTTTGTCGGTTCATACATCCAAAAATTTTAAAACCCCCTAAATACATTTTTTTTGGGAAAAAATTGTTTCAATATACACAGGCTGAGGGTATAACTCTGTCAGCAAAGCTGACTGATGTTTTTTTACTTGTTGGAATACAAATATTCCCAGTTACAATGACACTCCCCCAGTTTATTGAACACTACAAATGCTATATATGATGTCTACGTAGAAACCTAAGAATATAAATTTAAATAGAACGCGAAATAAAACGCAGAAAATACAGGTGGATTGTGATATAAACTTATATATGAGTGAAAGACAAAATAAATAGTTTCCATGAAGCCAAGGTTTGCGCTATTGTAATACGCGAACTATTGAAGTTTACCAGTAACTATGATCATTGCTTAACCAAATTGAGTGTTTCTGAACAAGGCTGAAAAATTTGACAAACAAATTTAATTTGCGTGGAAGTTATGATGGCCACGTTAATGAATAAAAATAGGTAAAAGCAAGTTGAAGCTAACGTGGCTTTTACGTTGCTATTCGATTGCTAGTTGAACCATTCAAATGACGAGCATCTGTCCAAAGTAAAAGTAGAAGAATACAAGAAGATTACACTTCTAATGTATTACTTTTCAAAATTTACACTGCATCGACCTTTTAGTGGTGTTGACATTTTGATTTTAATTTTTTTTATATTCAAAAAACCAATAATTGTAATAAAGTACTCGCGATTACGCATAATTTGATATGTACATACATATGTATATTGCCTATGTAGTCCACACAGCATCACTGTAATTTACTGCCAAAGCCAACATTTAGTGAAATATTTTTCTAAAAAAAAACTATTTTTTGGGTACAGTATTTACAATATTTTTTTGAGTGTGCTGGTACCCCGCGATATTTTAATTCCGGATCATATAAATCATAGATCGTGAAAATCCATCCACTAGAACGGCAGAAACGGCTACTGCACAAATAAAAAAATTGCCAGAAATGATTTTGAAAATATCGCCGATTAATTTGAGTTTTCTGTGGATCGTTTCTTTTTCAATTAAGAAACCGACTCACCACTTGCGTTTTTACGGAAACGAAGTTTTAAAAATTTTTGCGGTATGAAATCTGTTTCCGATTTATCACAAAAGTTGGCTGTGAGTGTACATCCACGTTTCTTGATAGATTTTAATTGGTTAAAATTGCTTGTCTTTGCCTTCACCAAAATTAATACTTCAAAAAAAGTTAATGGTAGCGACATCCAGATCATTTTGAAAAAAAAGGTGGCGAAGCGACACCATGCTGCAATATATGTATAAAACAAGTGAGCCAAGGCTATAGTCGGGTCGGGTCGACTATGTGATACCATACACCACTACCCCTGTGTATAAGCTTTTGACTGGTAAAATTCAAAATATTAAAATTGGGATAGCTTAGCGCCTTTGCTCTGAATGTCTTCATTAACACAGGTAATTTTTTTGATACGCATTTAAGTGCATCGACAGTACAACCCAAATAAAAAGTGGAAAAGTGGGATGTATGCCAACCATCTACAGGCTTCTTTCTCTGTTAGACACCCGTCAATCTCCAAAATTTCGTGAGGATCCTATCAAAACTCCCACCTGTAGTGTGATTGCACAAAAAATGGAAAAAGGGATGCATTACCGACCATTGCGATATCTCTGTGGTTTGACCCCTATGACAACCTTCTTCACATCGTTGTAAAGGTGATATTTTTTTTTTTGCTTTCGATATACCTCTTACAGAAGAGAGATATTTGCTTTGAAATAAAACGTTGGCCTGTTCTCCAAATAAGTTTTTTTTTCAAATTCCGACCCCTGAATAATATCCGACCATTACCAAAATTAATAGTTTTTTTCCTCTGTGGGACCCCCATTAACACCCAAAATTTCGTAACGATCCAATCAAAATTGCGACGTGTAGCGTGATTACAAAAAAAATAAAAATGGGATGTATTACCGACTATTGCGATATCTCCGTTATTTGACCACCTACGCCAACCTGCTTTACATCATTGTAAAGATGGGACTTTCTACTTTCATAGTCACACTTTGCTTTTGGAAGGTCTCCAACCAAAGCTGTGATATTCGTCATTATAACTAAAATCGCATAAATTTAAAGTTGGGTTCTATTAGCGGCTATTGCGATATCTTCGTTGTTTGAACCACCTACACCAACCTCCCTTACATCGTTAGAAAGGCGATATTTTCTACTTTCATAAGCAGGTTTTCCTTTTGGTATACCCCTTATGTAAGCTGAGATATTTGCTTTGGAAAAAACATTGAATTTTTCTACAAATAAGTTTTTTGCCCATTCCGACCCCTAAATATTATCTGACCATCACCAAAATCAATAGGCTTCTTCCCCTCCGGGACCCTCATCAACACCCAAAATTTGGTGACGATCCGATCAAAATTGCGACCTGTAGCGTGATTACAAGGTTTAGATGGACAGACGGACGGACGCACACACATAGCCAGATCAACTCAGCTCGTCGAGACAATCATTTTGGTATATATAAGTTATTTCGATGCGTTACAAACTTTTTGGGCAAAACCAACTTATAAAACCTACCCTCCCCACATATTGGTGTAGGGTATAAAAATCCAATTGGAAAATTAATACGCCATGGTTCCACGTAATTTGCAATAGTGCAAAAACTGGACTTTCTCTGTCATGATAGGTACAGTTTGTAGCGTGGGAGGAAATTGTGGTTCTCAACACAAAACCCATAATATATTATGCAGCAGGCCCGTTATCTAGCGGACATATTACTGCAATTTGCGTCAGGAGAAAAGTCAGTAGTTCTTCTTGCATATGTGGGCTATATTGGCGGTACATGCCATCCAAGAATTCAAATATGAACTAAAAATATATTTTTTTTATTTTTCATACAAAAGTAATGGTCCATTTCACCCACTAAATAATATCATATCATCATCCAAAATTGTAGATATCTTCTTCTACCTAAACTCTTACCTCGTGCAAAATTTCGTGACTATTGCGCTACAATTGCGACCTCAATTTGCAAGCTTCTTCCTTGTCTTATACTCTTACCTTACTTAAAATTTCGAGGCGATCGGGATATCATTGCGACCCACAGAGCCGCTAGGCCAAATAGTTTTTGTGCAGCCCTCGTACCTGTATTTTATGAATTTTAGCTATAATTGTTAACCGAACTAGCTGCAATTTGACATCTTAGGTTCCTAGTGGTCGCAAAACTTCTCCACAAAACATAGGTCCATTTACTGGTATAGCCCCATATAACCATACCCCGGATTTTAAGCGTTTTGAAAGGACATTTGACATTTTGATATAGCCACCCTATAACGGTACCTCCCGATTTTCCGTATTTAGAAGCCTCATTTCAAGCCTCATTATCATACCGAAATGGCTGAAGAGTTGTACTATGTCTTCTACAAACTTGGTATTTCGGATTCTGAATGATAGAAAACATCGATGTCTCATTGGAATTAAATCTTATTTAATAATATTAATATTCTTGAGTTGTCATATTCCGACTTCTTTGTTTCATAATGGATACGAAACTAATTTTTCATTTTTACTTCAATTTAACTCATGGTGGAGGGTATAACTCGGCCGAATTCAACGTCCTTCAAATTTGTTTTTTCAATAGTTTTTCTATGTGGTAGCAAAAAAAATCAATATTTTCATAATTTAAATTAAGCTGTTTTCTGTTGGAACCTTACACTTTAGGCATACAGCAGGTGGTTTTATGCAATGATCGTCCTTCCATACTGATTTAATGAGAAATCTCACATTAGCTAATCTGGGATGTCCAAGAAGAGGTTTAAATTAAATGTTGATTTACTCGATCTTACTCGATCCAAGATTGTTGTAACAATTCACTTTCCGCACTCTTTTAATGCAATAATTCTTGCCGTTTCTACACATGCCAAAATATTTTTAAGATCCTGTAAATATTGTGTATGTGATTTGTTTATGTTGCTGCTGCTGTTTATAAACTATAATATAGCTTTCAAAGCCGGCATACTTAAAGTGGAGATAAAGTATAAATAAAACAACAACACAAAACTACTTCATTCTGCCACCATGTCAATGAACATTTTCACACTTCTTGTTACTTTGTGTTGTTGGTAGGTACGTAGGGTAGCTAAATGTAATGTTTGTTTTTAACCACAAATCTAAAAACAACAGAGTCAAGCGACTGTCAAGTTAAAGAAACAAACAACCTATGAACATACCAACATCATCAGAGTCAAGTAAAAGCTCTTAATAACAATTGCAGCATCCACAACCAGGCACCACAACAACACCTTAAGCAAACGGCGTTATTACTATTTTTGTGTTGGTTATGTCAATGTGGCTTGAGGCGTTGTTATTGTTGTTGTTGGTGTTATTATGCCGGCAAAACTCTTACAAGTACCACAAAACAATAAAATCGCAATGATATAAATATAATACTACACCGACGTCGACATCAAGTCAAGCGAGTGAAAAAACACAAACAACAAAAATTACAAAGAACATTAAAAGTGAATATAATGAGAAAACACATCACAGAAGAATGGTAGAAAGATTATAAAAAAAGAATGAAATGAGCGAACTACTTTCGCTTTATAAAATAACGTCACATACACAAAGACCGCCAGAGTATATACACATCTACATATGTATAAGTTGTGAATTGAATCTTATAGACATATGCAACCCACACACACTCTCATAATTACACAAGTATAACCTTTTAGTGAAGAGTTCAACTGCACTCGAAACAAATCAAGGAAGAAATAGTTGAAAGCAAAAAAAAAACGTCCCAACAACTACTGCTATCACACACTTTAATATTTAAACAAACACAACCACGTACACTGATACTTAACCATAGTCCTACAGTAGTGGTTAACACTAAGATGGGGTGAATTAATGCAGTCGTTTGATAACACTATGCAACACTGAAAATGCAAACAACTTCTAGTATGCATTTTTTGAAAGTACATATTTAGACTACAAAAACAATAATTGGGTTTTGTCCTGAAAAGTTCTACTAACTTAGGGCTACAATATTGCTAAAGACGGCAAGCCCAAATTCCTATTCGCTTCTGAGATAAAGGCCTGATAAATGCAAAAAAGTGTAGAGTTAGCCCGGTTTAGATGGGGCCATAAAATCCGAGCTGGATCTGACACAATAAAACCCAACTAGGTTTTCTTGTCGTTTGGGTCTGTACTTTCAAAAAATCCTGAGTTCGAATTGTTTGCACAAGATCACCTTAAAAAATGTTGCACAGTGTAATCAAATATATTGTTATTCTTTTCAAATTAGCGTATTGATCTTCACGATAAAGCTTGTCGAATAATGAATATGGAACTAGATTTAAAGAACACAATTTGTTCACAACGAATAATTTATGTGTGAAATAACTGCATTAACCATACGCGACCTGGGACGGTATTCTCTCTCAGATATTCGGTTAGCAAAAAGGAACATTAGCATAGTCCTAATAATGTATAGTCGGAATCGCTTATAACGTCGTCGTTTATAACGTCATATCGTTTACAACGTCAAAATCCAAAAGTCCCGAATTTATGACCTTTATTTTCCATCAAATAAATGTCGCTTATAACGTCTTCGCTTTTAACGTCATATCGGTTGTAACGTCGGTTTTTTGTGCAATATTTGAATTTTGCTATCGGTTATAAAAAAGAAGAAAAATTCTCTCAATATGTTGTTGTATGTATATTTTTTACAAATTCAAACAGCAATAAATTACCAAACATATGCACAACATGTTCGACGATGGAGTTGGACAACTGAATTACGACTCACATGTAGGCGGTATTTAGTCAATTAAGCCTGAATTTTGGCCACCCAATGTCACATCTCACGGTGTGCCTTAACCAAATTTAAATGGAAGGTGCTTACACCTGGAAAGTTTTTGCAGATTCTGAATCTACAATGCTCATAGATGAGAAATATTAAGAAACAAAAAAAATCGCTGGAGGGATTTTCAAATAAATCGCGATTTAAGTTCACATTTTAGGGGTTCCTAAAGTTCTGACGGTTTTGCTTGGAAACTGACAGTCCTATGTAAATGGGTCTCAAGAAAATGTTGTAGCTGTAAAAATTCTCCACAAGATTGACCTTTATGATATTTTCGTAGGTTTTACCGTTTTTGAGATATTGAAGTTCAAAAGAGACAATGCACTGACTGTAGCGCCTCCTTATAAAACAATATCATGCTCAGTCCTCCTTAACTAACTTTTAATGAAAACCGCTTACACATGGGTAGATTTCGCAGATTCTGAAACAGCAATGTTCATAGATAAGAAAAATAAAAGAAACAGAAAAAATCGCCAGAGGGATTTTTAAATAACCCGCGATCAAAATTCACAATTTTAGGATTTTTTAGGTTTTCACGAATTTGCTTGGAAACCGCAAATCGTATCGAAATGAGTCTAAAGAAAATGTTGTAGCTGCGAAAATTCTTTACAAGACCGACCCTTAGGTTTTTTCGTAGGTTCTACCAGTTTTGAGATATTGAGGTTCAGTTAAAATTTTTAGGTTTTTATCTTAAGTCTTCAATATTTTGCTTGGAAACCGCAAGTCATATCAAAATGGAACTAAAGAAAATGTTGAAGCTGTGAAAATTCTTTACAAGATTGGGTGATTTATTTTTTCCTAGGTTGCACCATTTTCAAGATATATAAGTTTAATTTGGGAAAATGCAGGAATGACATTGTTTTAAAAGGAGGCGATACAGTCAGTGCATTGTCTCTTTTGAACTTCAATATCTCAAAAACGGTAAAACCTACGAAAATATCATAAAGGTCAATCTTGTGGAGAATTTTTTCAGCTACAACATTTTCTTTAGTCCCATTTACATAGGACTCGCAGTTTCCGTCAAAACCTTAGGAACCCCTAAAATTGTGAACTTAAATCGGGATTTATTTGAAAATCCCTCCGGCGATTTTTTTTTGTTTCGTAATATTTCTCATCTATGAGCATTGTAGTGATAGAACCGTAATTCCATTTAGGAATATACATAGACTCACTATTTGAGTCGATTTGTTCATGCCCGTTGATTTGTCTGCTTGCCTATCTGTGTGTCCGTCTCTCTGTGTGTTTGTCCATGTATTTTGTAAATAAAGTACAGGTCGCATTTATTGTCCGATTCCCATGGATATTGGGGAAGATCCGTTTTTGTCCAAGAACGCACGCTCTTTATTTTTGTAAGAATTGCTTTAGATTTTGATATAGCTCCCATGTATTTTCTCGGCCGATTTCCTAAAATTGATGCACCGAACGTGACATTTATGTCTAATTTCAATGAAATTTGGAATGTGTGACAAAATTTGATCAGAAATAAATGTTCTACATTATATTAAATTCGGTTCAGATTTGGATAGTGATCCCATCTATATTTTCGACCGCTTACATATATTCGATGCACTAACCACAAAACTGGACAGCCGCTGCTTGATGAAAATTGGCAAATATAACTGAACTTGGTGGTGTAGGTATCATGTAGTCGGCCCCGACAGACTTTGATCCTATCCCTACTGGATTTTGAAACGCTATATTTGGAAAATTGTTGGTTATATCATATTGAAAATTAATTTGCTAAAAATGGCGGTTGCATTTCAGAATATACGTACTTCTTTGAGGCAAAAAAGCCCGACCACGCCTACTTTTTAAAATATGTTATATTTAAATATAACATATTATTATATGACCATCACCAATATAAATAGGCTTCTTCAAAATTGGACAGACGGACGGACCGACACACATAGCCAGATATAGACATAGTTTTCGTTGGGTGGTAGACAACTTTCACCCAGAAACTTGGTACAGGTCCACGCCTTAGTATAGCCCAATAGAACCGTACCTGCCTATTTCCGGTATTTTGAAGGTTGTGCCCTCAATATTTCACCGAAATGGATGAAATTTGGTACTTAGTCTTCGTTGGGGAATACAACTTTCACCCAGAACTTGTCGTTACAGGTCCACGTGTTAGAATAGGACCTCCCTATTTCCGGTATTTTGAAGGTTGTGGAGACAATAATACACTTAAATGGCTGAAATTTGCTTATTAGTCTTCATTTGAGGTATTAAACGTACCATATCTAAATTGTCGGTATAGCTCCACGACTTCATATAGCCCCTATAGAACGGTACCACCCTATTTTCCGTATTTTGAAGGATTTAGCCTCATTATCACACCGTAATGGCTGAAATTTGGTACTTAGTCTTCGTTGGGTTATAAAACTTTCTCCCAGAAATTTGCCTGTATAGGTCCACGACTCAGAACGGTACATCTCGATTTTCGGTATTATAAAGGCTGTAGCCTCAACATTCCACCGAAATGGCTGAAGTTTGGTATTTGGTCTTCATTTGTCGGTATAGGTCCACGCCATAGTATAACCTCCATCGAACGGTACCTCCCTATTTCCGGTATTTTGAAGGTTGTGGCCTCAATATTCCACCGAAATAGCTTAAATTTGGTATTTGGTCTTCATTCGTCGGTATAGGTCCACGCCTGAGTATAGCCCCCATAGAACGTTGCCTCCCTATTTCTGGTATTTTGAAGGTTGCGGCCTCAATATTCCACCGAAATGGCAGAAATTTGGTATTTGGTCTTCATTTTGGGTATTAAACGTTTCATAAGAAATTTGTCGGTATAGGTCCACGCCTCCATAGAACGTTACCTCCCGATTTCGGTATAGTTCCACGCCTTAGTACAGCCCCAAAGAACGGTACCTCCCTATTTCCGGTATTTTGAAGGTAGTGGCCTCAATATTCCACCGAAATGGTTGAAATTTGGTATTTGGTCTTCATGTGTCGGTATAGGTCCACGCCTTAGTATAGGATGATTTTATCTACAATTGAAGATTCTATTTACAACTTTTAAATGAACTAGCTGTAGTTTGACATTGAAGGTTCCCAGCGGTCGCGAAAGTTCTCCACTAAAAATCGTCAACTTTGGTCCATGTTTTGGTATAGTGCCCATATAACGGTAATTCTCCATTTTCGGTAGTTTGAGGATTTTAGCTACAATTGTTAACCAAACTAACTGTAATTTGACATTAGATGTTCTCAGTGGTCGCGAAAGTTCTCCACTAAAAACCGTCAACATTGGTCCATGTTTTGGTATAGCCCCCATATAACGGTAACTCCTCATTTTCAGTATTTTGTGGGTTTTAGCTACAATTGTTAACGGAATTAGCTGTAACATGACATTTGTGGTTCTCTGTTGTCACGAAACTTCTTCACTAAAAATCGAACTAGCTGTAATTTGACATTTGAAGTTGTCTGTGGTCACGAAACTTCTTCGATAAAAATCTTCAACATAAGTCCATGTTTTGGACTTTCACTCCCATGTAACGGTACCGTCCAATTTTCGGTACTTTGAAGGTCTTAGCTACATTGTTTGACGGAAATACCCGTCATTTGACTTGTGAGCATCCCTGCAGTTATAAAACTTTTCCACTAAAAATTGTAAAGACAGGTCCACACTTTGATATGGCCCCGCAGGTGGTATCTTTCTCCTAGCTGTCCATATTTTTTAGATTAGATTAGATAATTTAGGCATTTGGGATATCCGTGATCGCAAAATGTTTCTACCTAAAATTGTGAGAGGAAACTAATTATTCCATTATAATTAAGACTATTTTATGGTGGAGGGTATAAAAAGTTTGGCCCAGACGAATTTAAGCCCTTTTTACTTGTTATTTTAATACTCTCCACCATAGTATGGAGGGTATATTTAATTTGTTTGCGACCATATAAAATTCTAAGACGATCTAGCCGCTTCCGTCTGTCCGTCTGTTGTAATCAATCTATCGTTCGCAATAAGTGAGCTAGAGCGCTTTAGTTTTGCGCCCGAGTATCTTTTTTCCATAGGCAGGTCAGGTTCGAAGATGGGTCATATCGGCCCACGTTTTGGTATATCCCCATATAACGGTACCTCCCGATTTTCGGTATTTTGGGGATTTTAGCCACATTTTTTAACCAAACGACTTGTAATTTCACGTTTGAGGTTCCCAGTGGTCACAAAACATCTCCACCGAAAACCGTCAGTATAGGTCCATGTTTTGGTATAACCCCCATATAACGGTATCTCCCGAATTTCGGTACTTTGAGGATTTTAGCTAGAATTTAAAAAAAAAAATACCAGTAATTTGACGTTTGGAGTTCGCAGTGGTCACAAAACATCTCCACCGAAAATTGTCAACATAGGTCCATGTTTTGGTATAGACTCCCTATTTAACGGTACCTCCCGATTTTCGTTTTTTGCGGATTTTAGCTACAATTTTTAATCGAACTACCTGTAATTTTACGTTTGAAGTTCCCAGTGGCCACAAAATATCACCACCAACAACTGTCAACATAGGATTGTAGCTACAATTTTTGACCGAAGTATCTGCAATTCGACATTTGTGGTACCCAGTGGTCACTAAACTTCTACACCTACAATTATCAACATGGGTCCACACTTTGATTTACCCTCATATAAGGTTGCCAACCGATTGAAGGCATTTCTATATGCATTTTGTTTACCTTATTTAGGTATCAGTGGGCACAGAATATCTCCGCCATAAATTGTGGACAGATATTTATTACGTATAAAAATTTCGGCCCACTTTTTTATTTGTTAAGTTTTGCCGTTTTGGGGCAAAGGCCATTATTTGTGTGATTAAATTAATCGAGCTAGATGAGGTCATACAATCCCAAACTGATCTATGAAAACAAATCCCAAATGTGGTTTTCAACTATTGGTTCTCTACTTTCATAAAATGCTAGGTAGAAGTTGTTTGCCTACAATAATATCAAAAATGTTGCACCGTGTAATTATAAAACTAACAAACACTTTAATTTATTTAAAAAACTTAAATCCTTGTTTATTCGTATTTCTTAAGCTAAATATAATTGTTATTCAATATTTCCACGGATAGGCTTAGATGACGACTTTATAAGCTGCTTGAATGGTCTAAACATCACTTATATTAATACGTTCGTATACACATAATTTCAAAGAAATGTATTTTAGACATACCAACTTAATACACATCCATGTGTTTACAAACAACACTCACTTGTGTAGACGACAGC
Source organism: Musca autumnalis (assembly GCF_047663935.1). Classification (NCBI taxonomy): domain Eukaryota; kingdom Metazoa; phylum Arthropoda; class Insecta; order Diptera; family Muscidae; genus Musca; species Musca autumnalis. The sequence continues at coordinate 168,470,001 of NW_027411755.1, forward strand.
CGTGTAGCGTAGTGAAGAAAATGAGGTCAGTGCCTGAGGATGTGTCATTAAGCTCTGGCTTTTTGTCAGATATTTTTCTTACATTTTAACTCACGTCCACAAAATGAATTGTTTATGTGAACATTCTGTTTGTCAACATAAAAATGTGTTGACATTTAGCGACAAAGTCGATGTGCTATACGAGTACTTCAACAATGAATGAGGCGAAAATCTTGGCATAGACAAAAATGTTCGTCTATTTATGTCTTAAAGGATATAATGATTTATGTTGTTGTCTTTAAGCACATACACATGTGTGAAATGTGATATATCATTACATATTGTAGCGTACATTGTATACGTTGTGTTTGGTTTTAAAGAATAGTATATCTTTTACAGGTTCATATCATTCATATCTTAAAATTTGTTTAATATTAATACCATAATATGCATACTGAACTTTAAAAATCTGAACGAAATGTTATGAAATATTAAATAACTCCTGAAAAAGTATTATAAAAAATATTAGCTTTCCAATCGGATATACAAAGAACTTAATGTCCAAACTACCCTGTTCGTTGGACCAATCGAATTCGTTGTATTGTATCCATTCTTCTCAATAAATATGCACATTTTGTCATACATACCCAGCAAAATGTTCGATGCAAAAGATGCTATTCAAGAATGGGTGCAAGTGAAATGGAATGTCATTTTTTAGCATCTTTACTCATTCTTTTTAAGCATGTCATCTTTGCTAACTCGGTGGAATGACATTTTCAACAAGTCTTTGGCATGGCATCTATACCAATCCATTGGCATGTTATTTTCACCAACCCTTTGGAATGAAACTTTCACGTCTTGTCGGAAAATGGAAAATGCTGTATTGAAACAATTTTTTTTAATTCAAAGGAATTTTTTGATTTTTTATTAATTCAAAGGAATTTATGAAATAACTATTATTTAATTATCATCAAAATGTTTACATCCATAATTGCAGTATGTTGTTGTTGTAACAGTAGTTAATATGTCCTTTTTATACCCTCAGCATTTATGCTAACGAGGGTGTATACACTTTCATACGGGCCAAATGTGCCTCATCGAAATAATGGTTTTAGACCCCAAGTATGTTTGGACGAAATGTATTTCAGACAATTTGGAGTTGATTTAGCCTTGTCCGTCCGTCTGTCTGTCTGGCTGGTGCGCACGATAACTCTCGAACGGAGCAACCGATTCGGTCCAAAATTTGGCTTTCGTAATATTTTGCCCAAAAGGAAAATTTGTGCGCACGATAACTCTTGAAGGGAGTAACTGATTTGGCCCACATTTTGTACATTGTGAAAGTTTCACCAGACTTAGATTAAGTTCCAATATGGGCTTAATCGGTCCACTCTTTCGGGTACCTCCCACACAAAATTTCGGAAAAGTTCAGTTTAGGACCTCCTCTCGAATCGCTTTGATTTCTGTTGTAACAACTTTAATTCGCTGTCCCCCATACGACGGTACAAGTTTCATAAGGGGCAAGTCCATACTTCCTGAGAAAATAGCCTGAAAGCTGCAAAAAGCCCCTATGACAACATGTGTAGTTGTTGGAGCGCAAGATAACTCTCGAACGGATCTGCCGATTCGGTCCAAAATTTGGTCTTCATAATATTTTGTCCAAACATAGTTTAAATTCGAAGATAAGCCATATCGGTCCACTCCTTCAGGTACCTCCCCCACAAAAGTTCAAAAATGTTCGGAAAAATTGTGCACACGATAACTCTTGAAGGGAGTGACCGATGTAATCCATACTTTTGCACATTATAATATATCTACCAGATATAGGTCAGGTTCGAATATGGACTATATTTTCTACTCCTTCTGGTACCTCTCATACAAAATTTCGGATAAGTTCACTTTAAGACCTGCTCTCGAATCACTTTGCTCTCGAATCACTTTGACTTTTGTTGAAGCGATTTGCACTTGCGGTAAAAGTTTTTTTACGACGGTAAAAGTTTTTTCAGGTCCATATTTCTTTAGCCTTCGGAAGTCCACAACTTCCGGCACTTCTCCCCAATATTTAAAAAAATGTCACAAAAATGCTAGAACGATAACACTTGAATGGGGCAACCAATTTGGTTCAAACTTTGGATCTCCTAATATTTTGTCAACATTTAGTTTAACTCATCGGTCCCCACAAAAGTTCAACATTTGTGCCTTAGTGCAGTTAATTCCTAATCCACATTTTTGTCGGCAAGTTCAAATGTAAAAAAGGGTCACTAAATTCTGAAGAGACCTTAAATACATTCGATCTGTCGGTAGGTAAAAGTTTCACTTCACATTGGCTGAGGGTATATATCTTTCGGCAAAACCGACTGACACTTTTTTACTTGTTCTTTTTAATCTGACTCTGGGTCTATCAGTTGTAAAAATGTGGCTATTTCGATGGTTTGTAACCACAAAGCTACCTAATTAAGTTTGTTAGTAGGTTTCGTAGGGCAGTTGAAAAGTTGCAGTGTGACGTGCTGTGCCGCATGCTGGGCAGATGGTTTGCACGGTGTCATCAATCCTTGCCGTATAGGAATTTAGACGGCTGCGCATTGAACCAAAACTACTCTGCTTTGTCTTTACAGCTGACACTCTTCAGCTGCGATAGATGGTGGATATTCTCTGAGGACCGCATATACACGATAGTTGTTTGTTGCACTGCATTCATGTGAATGCTACTTAAACCTGCTTGATAGACTTGTTGATCTAGGGGTTATTTCTTGTAACGTTAGACGTCTCTTTCTAGATCAAGAAGATTCCCCTGGCCTGCCAGGTTCTGTGGTCTGAATTCTTCTACTATCGGCCATGACATTCAACTCTGTTCTCACCTCGGCCGTCCATGAGGTGAATAGAGTGACCGTGGATTTAGTGGCAGATATTTGTATATTTCTCTCGTGGAAAAAGGTTGTAAGATCAGACAAAAAGGAGTTCACCCTTTCACAAATTTTATCATGGAAGGCACCTGACGCCAAGATCATACAATCATCCGAATACGTTACGGTCTCAATCCCGTCTGCAGCGGTTGGGATTCTGGAAAGGTATAGGTTAGACAGTTCCGGCAATATCACCCCACCTTGGACAACTCCCTGTTTCACTCTACGGGTCTTGGACTTCTTGATCCTAAATTCTACGCACGACTGGCGTCCACACATATAATTTATTATCCAACGTTTCAAACATGGACGAAGCGTAGTCTGTTCTATGACCTCAAAAAGCGTGAAGTGCTTGACAGTATCAAAGGGTTCTGATAAATCAAGCGCCACTATAACTGTTCTATCACACTGCTTGCTCTGATTGAGTTCTCGACTAATATACATGGAGATGGCGAGCAGCGCTGTTGTTGTGCTGCTTACGTATCCCATGCTATTGATCGGCAACTGGACAATTATTTCTGATGCTGGTGAGGACTAAAGCCCCAAGGGTCTTAGCTACGGGCGAAAAAAGCGAAATCGGTCTGTACAATTCACCTTTGCTGGGTTATTTTTCAGATTTCGGGAACGATGTGAGTTGCTAGCGACAGGTTGAGAACTATAGTGAGATACTCGACTTCAGACCCTCCAGTTGTTGCAGTTAAGCACCGCAGCTGCTCACAACAGAGTTTACTTCCTCCGCAACTGATTTTGATTCATCTTACAAAAGATTTTTAACTTCCCATCACTAGTGCAGATTTCGACATGGATTCCAACTGCAAATTACTATTTCGTGAGTTTTATTTTACAACACTTTAGAAAATGTGAATTTTAATGGGTTCAAATGATGATTAAAATATCGGATCCTTCGCGACTTCATTTGAACCAATGTAAAAGATCCAGTGAAATCATGGCATCTCATGGAACCACTTCCATAAAAATTTGCTGGGTATACATATGTACAATGTACATACTTCTTTTGCCAGCTGTGTGCATGTAAAAAAATAAATTGTCTTTATGATGAATAATTTAAATTTCGATTTTTTGGTTACACTTTTGTTTTTGCTTCACATGCGTCCTTGTAAAATAAATAATTTATGTTAAATTATATGCTTGGCTTAATAAGAGTAATGACAAGAAAATTTAATATGAAAATATTTGCATATTATGAGAGTTCTACAACACAAGAAATAACTTTAAAATAAAAATGTTGAAACGACGAACTGGCAAAAGTGAAATAATTCAACTGTGTAATTGGCATAAGCAAATTATAAGTATGAACAAATTTAATGTAATATAATTAAAAATTGAGACAAAGCTCCATGTTAGTCTCGGCGAATAAGTATTCATCAAGTATAACAATGTAAATACATACATACAAATACATACATACATGCTGAATAAAGAAAGATATAGCAGAACAGATTCGATAAATTAACATAAAAGCATTTGTTATCACAATTAGTAAAATAAGGCGGTGAAATAAAGATGTATGGAAAGTAGAGGTTTTGATTGTTTCGATTAAGCTTCTTGGGAAGGAGAGGAGGTTCAAACTGAACTCAAAATATCTAATTCTACTAGAAAATGAGACTAAATAAAGCTTAAAAACCGGTAGGTGCCGTTACCATGTATGATGAATCTAATGCCATGTTCATACCAGCATTTGAATCACGTCGTTCGTTCTCATAATTACGTACACGAATTAACCCGTTCCTACGACATGGTACACAATTCATAGCAACATGATTCATATTTTCATAGTTTCTGTTTACTCATTTTGAATAAAGTTTCAGCCAAAAGACGAGTAAAGTTAATTGATATGAACTGAAAAAAATATTTGTCCTTCTTTTAGATATCTATTTAATATTAAATTATATTAGTTTCATTCATGTTTTCTATTTCTTCTCACAATTTTGGTGTTTTCAGTATATTTTCAAATTTTTCTATTATAAAAACAAGTAAGCAAAGGCTATAGTCGGACAGGGCCGACCATGTGATACCCTACACCACTACCCTGCGAATTAGCTTTCAGCAAATCAAACTTCCTTTTGGAACAAATAAACTTATTGTAAGAAATAACTTTGTGGAGTCTGCTACCTTATCACATAAAGTTTAAATAACAATATAACACTTGTTCCACAAACATCCCAGAAGGGACAGCACCACGAGTCATATTACATCAATGATATGGGGCTTACAGTTTATCGCCGGGTCCGAAAGGCGTGTCTGAAGACACCACTTGTACAGAAGCTTTGCATGGCAAATATAATCCTTAAATTTCGGCAATATTACTGAGGGGTATTTTGCCATCGTTGGAAATTTGATGTTGGTTGCCCGGGAATCGAACCCCCGACGTTCAGCATGCAAGGCGGGTGTGCATACAATTGTACCACGGTGACACCAATAACTAATTTTACCATAGAAATTTGAGGATGTTGAAATATAGCTCCACTCTTTGGGATAATATTATATTTTTTGGTAATGATCTTTAAAAATCAGAAAATGTAAAATTTCCATGTTATGACATTTCTAATAAGGTGCCAGCGTAGTGCAATTGTATTAAATTTTCAACGGTGGCAAAATACCTCTCAGTTATGTTGGCGGCATTTCCTGAGTATATCAGCCATGAAAATCGTCTCTAAAAGTGGTGTCTTAGGACACGCCGTTCGGACCCGGCGATAAACAGTATGTCTCATATCATCAGATAGCGGAATCCTATGCAAATGCATATGTGGTTAGGAATGCCGTAGAGGTAATGTGATTAGACAAAAACTCGTTTTATAACAATATAAAACGAATTAGTCTGGACCTATTTGTTTGCATATTTTGACATATTTGCATAAAATGAACATGTGCAAAACCATATACAAGGATTTGTGGCCTAAGTATCCCACCGAATTGATTGAAATTTCGTATTAAGTCTTCGTTGGGGGTATAAAATATTCGACCTGAAATTTATCGCTATAGGTCCACGTCTTCATATAGCTCCCGTAGAACAGTAACTTCCGATATCCAATATTTTGAAGGTTGTGGCCTCAATATACTGAAAATAGCTGACATTTTGTATTAAGTCTTCGTTGGGGATATTAAACTTTCGACCTGAAATTTGTCGGTATAGGTACAGGTCTTCATTAAGCTCCCATAGAACAGTACCTACCAATTTTCTGCATTTTGAAGGTTGTGGCCTCAATATACCTCCGAAATGGATGACATTTGGTACTAAGTCTTCGATGGGCGTATTGAACCTTCCACCTGAAAATTTTCGGTATAGGTTTAGAGCTTCCATAGAACGATAGCTCCCCATTTTCAATATTTAGAAGGTTGTGGCTGTGGTTACAGATTTCTATGTTTATTGACTTGTCTGAAGAGAATTTTAAACAGAATAAATGTACACATAAACATTTTAGAAGATATCATTGAAATATTTATTGCATACGAAAATATGTAAAATACATAAATTTTGCATATGCAAAAAATAATATTTGCATATGTACAATTTATACATTATCCATATTTTTGGGTATGTGATATATTTCGATTGGAATTTAATCAAAAGCCAAAAATATGCCCAGTCCCAAAATTTGACAAATATAGAGTTAGCATTAAAATGCATTGAGCTAATATTAATCGGGGTGCACTTCTTTGTCCCTACTGGGATGTTTGTGGAACAATTATATATTATACATTTCTAATAAATGTTCTTAAATTGGAAAATTGGCGTTGTTTAGCCTCATCTGCTACATCTTTTGAAAAATTTGACAAGTAATATGCTAGGGCTCCACGCAATTTGAAAAAAACTGGGAATTTCTCTGTAATGATAGAGACAATTTGTAACATGGGAGGAAGAGGTGGTTCTCTTCACAAAACTCATTATATTTTAGGCAGTTCTCTTCACAAAACTCATTATATTTTAAGCAGTAGGACCGTTATTAAACACACATATTATTGCAATTTTCATCAGATGAATGGTCAGTAGTTATATTTCCATATATAGGCGACTTTGCCGGTATATGCCCTCCAGGAATTCAAATATGGACGAAAAATAAAATGTTTTTATTTTTCATACAAAAGTAATGGCCCATTTCACCCGCTAAATAATATCAGATCATCATCCAACATTGTAGGCATCTTCGTCGACCTACACCCTTACCTCGTGCAAAATTTCGTGACTATTGAGCTATAGTTGCGGTCTCTATTGTGCTTATGATTACACTACAAACAAAAAACTGGATATATTAGGCTGTAACTCTGTTATCTGACCGCGTAAATCAACATAATTGGTATCAATGGAAAGGGCAAGAGATGACCTTCTAAATATTATTTACTTTGGCGGAAAGTTTCTTGCAGGAATAAAGATATAACCGGTATATTACAAATTTTCACAATTTTCACATAGAAGTTTTGGTCCATTTCATCCTCTAAACATCACCCGATCACCATCTCAAATTGCAAGTATCTTCTTTGTCATATACTGTTACCTTGTTCGAATTTTTGTAGCGATCGGGCTAATATTGCAACCAACAGAGCAGCTACAAAATCGGATAAAAATTATGCTTTTGGTCCATTTCACCCGCTAAATATGTCACGATCATCACCAATAAGAATAGGGATCTATTCTGGTCTGAACCCGACCTCCATGCAAAATTTCGTGAAGATCGGTCCATAATTGCGGCCTGGAGCGTGTTTACAATTTATAATGGACAGACGGACGGACGGAGGGACGGACGAACACACATCTCAAAATCGCTTTATCTCGTCGAGATATGAAGATTGGTATACCACATTGGGGGTCTCCGACGAATATTTCGTGGTGTTACATGAATTTTTCCCAAAACAAACTTATAATACCCCTCCCCACATAGTGGTGTAGGATATAATTAACGAGAGAGAGACCTTCCAAAATAATTTTTTGGTATACAGTCTTTCCGGCAGGCATTTGATTTTTGTTTCTAAATGTGTACGCGAATTTGAAACGATGGACAAGAAATGCAAGTGCAATGAAAAAGACGACAAAATTTGCTATGATTTGAATTTATACTAGTCGTTAAACCGTTTACTTTTCATTCATATTTTGCAGTTTTTCTAAAAATGTTTGAGTTTTTAATAAATTTTTAAATTTTGTATTTTTCCTGTCATAATTAATTTATTTCGATAAATTCTCTCATTTGTTAGAGATGGGACATATCCCAGTAGAAAGTGTCTTTAAGACAACATTGATGAATCGTGCACGATATTTCCAATTCGTTCACGACTGTTTGCAGACAGCCCTTTGGGATCGTTGACGACATTTTCACACAAGTGTCCCAGTATTCATGCACGACAACTTGGGCGACAGGGTAAGCGAAGTTGTCGTCGACGACGGTCTAGATGACTAAAATCCCCGTATTTCGTCGACGACTGATTCACCGACCCTGTCTTGCAACTAGTCATCGATGACCCAACTAAAGACAATTTCGTTTATGTTGTCGTGTGCCAAATTTTTATTAAATTATAAAATATATAATAAAATTTTATATATATAATTTTTACAAAATAAATTAGTTAAATAATTAATAATACTTAGCCCCCGTATGTTCTGCAATCCACCATTTTCTTCTAGCTTTATAACGCTTTACACTTCTTAACCCAGCCGACCGAAAAGCGACATCCCTTTACTTTTGGATTCTGAAAAAAGAAATGATTTTAAATGAATATTGTGAATACCTCCTAAATATTCTAAAATCTTACCATATACCACAGGCATTGTACATTACAGTCGCTGGAATTTTCAATGTTTGTCAACCTAAATGCACCTATTCAAAATAACTACAATTAATTTTAAAGTATTTAATTCTATTTATTCTAACTTACCGTTTTCTACATAATTCAGTTTGTATAAATACAAACTGTTTAATCAGTAACGCGGTTTCAGATTTTTGTTGCTTTATAATTTTATATTTATTAGAAATCAAAAATTTTATATTTGAATAAATATTTATACAATTGTTTCAAAGCACACTTTTGAGAATTTTTCGGTTTGTTGCCAAGACACAATGCAAGACATGGTCATGCAAGTTGTCGTAGATGACAATTTCGGAATATTCGTCAACGAATCGTCGACGAAAATGTCATCGAAGACTCGATTTTCTAATGGGATTTTATCGTCGTTCCGAGAGCACTTTAAATTGAACAATGTACAAAAATCGTTGTTCTCTAAATTTTGTATGGGAAATGAAGTAATTATATCGTAATTTGGGTTCGAACAACGAATAGAGAGCTAATTAGCGTTAGTATGAACAAGACATAAACAAAATGTTGACCGATAAGGTCCATATTCGACATGGTCCATGTTGTTGTAGCAACGCATATATGTTCGTTAATGCATTATTTCAGTTATCAGGTTCTGGTTCCTCGGTATCCAGACTCAAGAATTCTGCAACCTGGACTGGTTGCGTCCATTGATAATCAGGAGTCAAGTAAGTGGGGTAGCTGGGCAGCTAAACAAATGCAGTGTGTCGTGCATTTGTTTATTTGTCTTTATCAGCACCACAAGTGCTGCCGGCCAGCGACATGAGGATCTTGTTCGTACTTCTGATCTTATCGTGTTGACATGGTGGCCCTGGCCCCCCGAAATGAACAATTCTCATACACTTTTTGCAAATTTTGCTTCCAAAAAGTCATATTTTGGTGTGGGTTTCGGATGGCATCTGAAATATTGAGGCTACAGCCACAACCTTCAAAACACCAAAAATCGGGAGGTTCGTTCTACGGGGGGCTATATAAAGGTGTGGACCTATACCGACAAATTTCATATGGAACGTTAAATACCCCAAACGAAGACCAAATACCAAAATTTCAGCAATTTCGGTGGATTATTGTGGCCACAACCTTCAAAATACCGTAAATCAGGAGGTACCGTCCTATGGGGACTATATGAAGGCGTGGACCTATACCGACAAATTTACAGGGGAAAGTTTTATACCTCCAACGAAGACTAATTACCAAATTGCCGTGTGATAATGAAGCTAAAACCTTCAAAATGCCAAAAATCGGGTGGTAGCTTTCTATGGGGGCTATGTGAAGGTGTGGACCTATACCGACAAATTTCATATAGAACGTTTAATAGCCTATATGAAGACCACATACAAAATTTCAGCCATTTCGTTGGAATATTTAGGCCACAGCCTTCAACATACCGGAAATGGGGTTTATACTTAATCGTAGACCTGTATCGACAAGTTTCTGGGGGAAACTTTTCTACCCCCACCGAAGACTAAATACCGAATTTCAACCATTTCTGAGGAATATTGAGGCCACAACCTTCAAAATGCCGTAAATCGGGATGTACGTTCTATGGGTTCTATATGAAGGCGTGTACCTATACCGACAAATTTCATATGGAACGTTTGATTCCCCAAATGAGGACCACATACAAAAATTTCAGCCGTTTTGGTAGATTATTGTGGCCACAACCTTCACAATACCGTAAATCGGGAGGTACCGTTCTATGGGGACTATATGAAGGCGTGGACCTATACCGACAAAATTTCTTGTGGAAAATTGTATTCCTCCAACGAAGACTAAGTACCAAATTTCAGTCATTTCCCTGTGATAATGAGGCTTAAACCTTCAAAATACCGAAAAACGGGTGGTAACGTTCTATGGGGACTATATCAAAACGTTTACCGATATAGCCCATTTGCAATACTAAACATCCTAGGAGTAATAGAGACTTCTTCTTAAAAATAGCGAGCTTTATTTTGATTCCGGAGACGGACGGACGGAAGGACAGCCGGAAATGGTTATATCGACTTAGAATTTTACCCTGATCAAAAATATATATACTTTATAGGGTCTCCGATGAATATTTCGATGAATTACAAATGGAATGACAAATTTAATTGTACCCTCCATATAACGGTGAAGGGTATAACAAAGCTCATTTTTTTTTAATTGTGTGTGAGCAAATTGACCCACACCGAGAAATAAACATATGCCCTTGATATTGTAACAGACAATTTGCTACAGATTTTGCCAAATTTGGGCTTAGCTAACTTATGTTTATGTTGTACATTGGATTTCACACCGAAGCTACATTGGATGTTGCTCTTCCAAATAACAAAAGCGGTATAATGCTTGAAATTACCGGTTACTAATTGATGATTGTGCAATAAAGTTACGTAATATTATAGCTATCACGTTGCTTCTTATAAGATAATAATATTGTGCCTAATAATTCATCATTTCAAATTAGATCCCACGAAGATCCTCAAAGAGGCACAGACGCAGTTCTATGGCTTTTACGGAATACAGAATACATATTTATTCCAAGAATTTTCGCCATGAAAATAAATCTTCAACAAAAAGGTAATAATCAACCCTAACTCAAACAGCAGTCAGATATATCTTTACGAAATTGGCATTTGTATTTGCTACAATTCTTCGAATAATGTCATATCTGATAAATTTTAAATTAAACATAAGATAAGGATTGCTAACCGCATATATTGACATCTGTCTTTATTGTTGCAATTTAAAAACTGATTTTCTTATCATCTATTTTCCAACGGCAAACGCATTTCTACGAAAAAAAAACAAAAATGAAAAAAGCAAAACCTCAATTTAACTTTGAATTGGAGTGAAAAAATCTGAGATTATACTTTTCAATACAGCTTAAAGCGAAACAGGGGGGAAGACAAAAAAAAAAAAAAAACAACCAACTTTATCTTGAAAATGTAAAGGTAGCCATGGCATGAATGGGAAAAGTTTTACAATTTGAAATCCCCGCTGATAACACACCAACCGTCGTTGGGGAAAATATATATAAATGTTAGTCACGGGGACAAACGCATCAATACATTTACATAAACAAAAAAATAAAATGAAGGAAAACAAATCAAAAGAATACACAAATAACCTTCAAATTTTCCGACAACATCAGCAACAACAACACAACCAAATCCTCCATCAACAATTGAATTATTTGCATGCGATACGATATTTTCGTAACGGACATAAGGTGTGAACAAACTTTAAACAAATAAAAAAAATACATTTGAATTTCAGTAACACCGTTACAATGGCTACGCTTACCATTGACATGACACTGAAGAATGTTATGAAAAATAAATTGTGAGAAATCTGTGATTTCCCAAATGATATGTAAATGAAATCAAAATATTTGTAAGATTTCTTCTTTTCAATTTCCTTTAATTCCCTTGTACCAGATTTGTTAGCTTTTTCTATTTTGCCAGTTTGATCCTTTTCCTAGCGATACTTTATTGTAGCTGTCATTACTTTTCTATTTTAGCAATTTTAAACAGCAATTGAACATTCACCTTCCAAGTGGTAACTATTGAAGCCGAAGTATAGCCATTAGATTGCAGGAAAATACAGAAACGGATTTTAATAAAATTGTATTGCAGCAACAATAAAAAACAACAAGAAAAAAGGTCAAATGTTGTCTAAAAAGAAAAACAGAGTGCGTGAATATAAATGAATTTATATATGCAGCAAAATGATGTGATAGAGGATAATGCGAGAGGTCTTGGAAATGTTTTTTTTTAATCAAGAATACATTATAAAGAGATAGCTCTAGTTTAATTATGAGATAACAAGGGTCGATATAACATGATCTTTCTTGGTTCCACTTTATGCTTAAGTAGACAACTCCCATAGTGTCACCGTGGTCCACCGACGTAGCCAGGGGGGGGGGGCCGGGCCCGGGGGGCCCGCTTATGTTACACATTTTTTAATTTTTGAGTAAAATTTTAAACTGTTTTAAAATTTTCAAGAAATATGTAAGGTATTTGAAGGAAGTATTATAGAGAATTATTAAACTACTTATTGTTCAACATATTTGAAAGTATAAAAATATTGAACACTTTTTAGAGCAATTTTCTGCATAATTGTTTTAAGTTTTAAGGTATTGTTTAAGCGTTTAATCGTAATTTTAGACTGACTGTAAGTGTTACTGAGTTCAGAACAAGACTTTTTTCTGTGTATTTATTGGATGTTTGTAGCATATTACGTCCAATACTTTGGCTTATAAACAACATCCTTGCGATCTTTTGTTTTTGAAACTTTTGATAAGAGCAATACGTCTCTAACACGTTTTTGTAATAAACTATTTTGAACATCATAAAAATTACAAATTTTATTATGTTTGAAACAAAAAACTATATCAATCATATTTTAAGATTATTTGAAACTCGTCTCTTCCTAAATGTCTATTGTACAAAAAAGGATTTTACTGACGTATTTTTATGTTTTGTTCGATCTTTCTAATGTTAAAAAAAGATTATTGAGATTGAGGTCAATGTTTATATTTTATTTATTGCATATTATTTAAAATAATTCGAAATTACATTGAATTTCATCTTCATTTTGGGAAGTACTTTCAATGGATGCACATTTCTAGAATAGTTCCTCTTTCCTTCTTCGGCAAAGAACTTTATAACGATAAGCGAAATAAAAAAAAAACTGATCGGAAACAGATTCAGATCCGTCAAAATCTCGACAAGTATCAGTCGGCTTTGCGGATAGGAATATACCCTTAGCCTGTGTGAACTGAAACTTTAGTCTATGGACAGATCGTATAGCGGCTACACAACCAAAATCCTTTAACCCAAAGCTATGTATTAGGCGATTTTCAGAATTGTGTAGCCATTTTCGGACGTATGAACTCACTAACAAAATATAGATTGTATCATTGATCACAAATGTTACAGAGGAGGTAACTGAAGAAATGGACCGGACCGACATAGTTCATTTTGAAAGTATATCTTATTTTGGGTGTCATTCCCTTTTAAAATATATTGCGCCCACCAGTCATTTCAGAGTGTCACAGTATAATTTTCGTTTTTTTCAAGAAAAAATATAGACTTGCCCACGAAAAACAGAATACCGCTCTAAACACAATGAATACCGACCTTAATCTGCATTAAACAACTATTTTGAAGAGAAGTGATGTTGGGATGTATCCATTTTCCAGCTAAAACTTAGTTTGGACAAAACCAAAGTTTGGAACAAATCTGTCGTCCCGTTCAAGAAAAATCGCACATACCACTGTAGCTAAAATTTTTCAATTTGGGGGGGTGGAATACCAGAAGGAGTAGACCGAAAATCACCATCTACGAACTTTATATAAGGCTCGCAGAAATATTGCTATAAACAATGTTTGGACCAACGCAGTATCCGGTTCAAAAGTTGTCGGGCGCACCAGCCACTACACATGATGGCCGTAGGTGTTCCTTACAGATTTCGGGCCATTTTCTCTGGAAGTATGGGCATGTCCCTGAAAAAACTTGTATTGCAGTAATATGGACCCCGAGAACAATTGTTGCAAAAAAGCAAACCGTTTCCAGAGATGTATTTTTATTTATTAATTTATTTATTTTATATTTTACTTATAACTAAATTATTAGCATAAAGGAAGTGAAGTCATGACTTCTGAGGTCTTAAGCTTACACAGGTATATTTACTAATTATGTACTTCTCTGAAAATTTTTCAAATACTCAGTGGAAGGTTATCGAAAGAGCGGATCGAATCGGTTGATCTGTTCGAGAATTATCATGTTCTCCAGGCAGCCACCCAGACGGACGTAAATAGCTAAGTCGACTCCAAATTTCCTTTGGCCTAAAACCATTATTTCGATGAAGCACATTTTGACTAAAGTCTGCGAGTACAAAAAATGTATATTGGGAAAAATTGTGTTCATGGATTTTTGCTAAAATTCTGGGCGCCAGAATTTCATTTTAAAAATATTCAAGACTGACAAGACAAGAGTTTTCTGGGTTCCCGATTTTTTATTTTTTTATTTATGAGAAAATCCACGATATGAAGCAAGAATTTCTATAAGAGAAGTCCGACGATTGGACGCCAAAATAGTCTATTGACAGATGCACGATTGGGCCACAGAATTTGTGACTTCACACCCACGATTGGGTGCTAGAATTTCATCATTGATAGACTCACTATTGCTCAGCATTAGTTTTCTATCAACAAAACCACTATCGGTCTTCAGAAATTCTTTGTGATAAGATCTACGATTGGACACCAACATATCTTTAGGGAATAACTTCAATGACAGTAACAGTAACAACGATTGGACACCTGAATTTCCGAAATTGAAAAACTGACCATATTTGACACCAGAGCGTGATAAAAGACAAAAAAGACACGTGTCTCGGAATTTTTCCTTTATTTATATAACTCCTAAAACTACCTGCAAATACAAAAATTACTAGTGCATAACGCCATGATATCCAAACATGCCCTCTGCATAAATCAATTCTCTACTAATCCCATTTTCTTTCCATAAATTAATCAATAAAATTGGAGTGGAAAATTGAAGCCATGATTTTGAACTTTTGTGAAGTAGGAAACAAAGGAAAGCTTAAGATATTTCTAAGGTTTTCCGATTGCATACTCTTTCTCTTGGTCTTACCGAAGTGATATCACTGAATAACATAACGTTCACTGTAGTTGTAAGTTATTTGATAAATGATACACCCAAAAGTATATGCGATTATTAATATATCTATTGTTTGAATATATATTAACTCTGATATATTGTCAAAAAAGTTCTGAAAACAAGGGGAAATTGGCCAAGAAATCTTACATCAGTTTAATTAAAAATGGTAATGAAGATTATTTCATCAGTAATATAAGTATAAAATAATGTTTTCATCATTGCTAAATAAGAAATTTTCGCTAGCATGAACTTTCAAAATTTTGGTCAGGTGGGCCCCCCCCGAAATGAAATCCTGGCTACGTCCCTGCCGTGGTCCTATCCAGAATTTCTTTAGAAATGAAGTGCAAACATTTCTTTAGAAATAAAGTGGAATATTTCAGTCTTTCGGTGGGTTATTGACGTCACAACCTTCAGAATTACGAAAATCGGGAGGTAACATTCTATGGGGACCTTATCGAAAAGTGGGCCTATACCGACAAATTTCAAAATACAGAAAATCGGGACGTACCGTTCTATGGTAGTTATAGAGAGGCGTGGACTTATACCGAAAAATGTCTGGGATACATTTTTATACCCCAACGAAGACTGAGTACCAAATTTTAGCCATTTCGGTGCGATAATGAGGCTAAAACCTTCAAAATACCGGAAATCGGGTGGTACCGTTCTATGTGGGCTATATAAAGGCGTGGACCTATACCGACAAATGAAGACCAAATGCCAAATTTCAGGCATTTCAGTAGGAAATAGGGAAGTACCGTTCTATGGGGGCTATATGAAGGCGTGGACCTATACCGACTAATTTCTTGGAGAAAATTTTACACCCCAACGAAGACTAAGTACCAAATTTCAGCCACTTCGGTGTGATAATGAGGTGAAAACCTTCAAAATACCGAAAATCGCGTGGTACCATTCTATGGGGGCTATATCAAAACGTGGACCGATATAGCCCATTTGCAATACCGACATCTTAGGAGTGAAAAAACATTTATACCAAATTACAAAGCTCTATCTTATTATTTCAACAGTGTATGGACGGACAGACGGACATGGTTATGTCGATTTAGATTTTTACCCTGATCAAGAATATACATATGTATATACTTTATAGGGTCTCCGAGGAATATTTCGATGTGTTACAAACGGAATGACAACTTTAATTATACCCTCCATTGTATGGTGGAGGGTATAAAAAGACGTCTGAGAGAAGTCTCCCTTTTCCCGTATGGGATGTTGTGGAACAATTTTTTTTTTTTTTGTCTATATCCTGCACCTTGAAATATTCTGACCTTATATGGAATGCCAAGTACCTAATTTTAGTTGTGAACACTGGGAAACTGAAATGTCAAATCACATTAAATTACGGTAGCTAAAATTCTATATACTATAACATGGACCGAACTTCAAATTGCAAAAAAGCTAGTCCGGTTTAAAATTGTAATTAAAATCCTCAAAGTGACGAAGATCGGGAGGTACCATCACATAGGTGCTATAACATAACATGTCGAAAAATTTTTGTGCAGAAGTGTTGTGTTGTGTGTTCGGTTAAAAAGTGTAGCTAAAATCTTTAAAATGTGTATCGAAAATCGGGAGGTACCGATATAACTGTGGATTGCTAGAGTGATAACGACAGGAGAAGCTTCGTGACTGCAGAGAACCCCAACTGTCAAAATACGGGTAGTTCAGTCAAAAACTGTAGCTAAAACCCACAAAATACGGATAATTGTGATGAACCCTTATTGCAACAACCTAGAGTAACAACGGAGGAGGATAAATAACAGCACAGGGAGAGACTTAACTTGACCCAACCATCTGAGGATGGCAGGGACCCCGAATCCGACAGCTGCGGCAACACCAACATCACCGTTGTGGAAACCCCCATAAAAGTAGAAGTCCACAAGATGGTGGAGGAAGTGAGCAACAGCATCGCAAAGCTAACAACGAAATGAGTACAGTTTCAGGGGCTCAAAGAGAACAACAACAGGATACTTCAAAGGGTACCACAGACACTCCTCCCACTTCTTCGGAAGCGGCAAACCCAGTAAGAAAAAAAAAATCTTCCCACCTCCAAATGCCCAGGACAAACATCATTAGGACCAACGCAGAGGATACTGCCAAAATTATCCTTCAACTGAGACTGATGAGGCGAATTCGGCCACGAAGAAGGTGAGTGCGACACCGGAATCTTCTGAAATGGCCGGGGACTCGGCAAAGAAGTCTAAGGTCATCCAGAAGAGGAAGATGGATGCGAAAACCGAAACGAAGACGCCATCGACATGCGCCAAGGTAGCCAAGAGGTACTAGACGATTTGAGCTATGCAGTAATCGACAACAGCAAAGGATCTGGAAGGTTACACAAAGACCATTTGTCGGAGATCGAGAAATTGTTTAACAACAAACTACTGAAACAAATCCTGCAAGAGTGTGCCTCAATCAAAATCGACTGCTGTGAGCCCAGGGGGACCTCCTATTGTACCACTTGGACCCACAGACAAACTCTGCAGCTCTCGGGGAGGTAGTCAGCAGCATAGCAACTCCATGGGAAAGTGGCAGACTAAAGATCGTGAGGAAAGACGAAATTCCTCATCTGAACAATGCGTCGGTGTACGTCAAGGTATACGGCTGCAAGCTCGAGACGGAGCGCATGCTCGAGGTCTTTGGTGTCCAAAATGTGACCTTAACAGTGAAGAGGTTGGAGGTTTTCCACAGGGAGGAGAAAGAAGACGGCACTCTCCTTGTGGTGGGGATCGACGATCTCTCAATTGCTTGGCTCGCCAAGACTAAGGGCAAGGCTTATTTCGTCTCGAACTCAGTCTACTTCAAGATGAGGAGAATGCCAAAACCACCAACCACTAAAACCACTAAAAGACACTAAGGAGGTAGGAGCAGAAGCAGAAATCAGCGACTCCCAGGAAGCCAACCTACTAGAGGACCATTGATTGAGGTCATCTAGATCAATCTCCATCGGAGCGAGACGGCAACATTGGCCCTAATGGATAAAATAACTAAAGGTAATATACATATTGGTTTAGTCCAAGAACCTTGGATCATAAAAAACAAGATTTCTGGACTGAACCATATAAATTATCAAATTTTGTACGCAAATACGGGATCCCGCCCCAGGACCTGCATTATATGCCACAAAAACTTATGCTTTCACACAGTATTTAGGACGGGGAATGGGAACATATACCTAGCGTCAATATACCTGCCGTTTGACTCCTCGGCATTACCACCTTGGTCGGAATTGCAGCAACTGGTGAGAAGGATCAAGCAAACAGGTAACGAAGTACTAGCAGATAGCGATGCTAACTTACACCTCATCTCGTGGGGAAGTACTAACACTAACAAATGGGTCAAGCCCTTATAGACTACTTGAATACTAACGACCTGATTGCACTTTATACAGGAAATACATCAACCTTTGTTAATAGAGTTAGGGAGGAAGTACTAGATATGACGATATGTTTAGAAAAATCTAATAAACGAGGTACCATAGGTCTCAGACCATAGGATTAAAAATAGCGACGGCATCGACTGAGTGCTGTGATTCATCAGAAGATGCACCAAAAATCGACAGCGCAATGGACAAACAAGCCATCACGAGCTTTTCACCATACAAAGCAGCTCAACAAGTCAAATCTTCCCGGCCCTACTACAGAGGGAAGTGGACCTTATTACGTCCAAACTGGTCGGGATCTTCAACGCTTGCTTAAAATGTGCTTATACTCCGCTAGCCTGGCAAGAAAAAAGGGTAATTTTAATCCCTAAACCTGGCAAAGCAAGCTACGCAATACCAAAATCTTATCGCCCTATAAGATTAACTTCATTCTTATTTAAGACAATGGAACGGAGGTCGACACCATGATAAAGAGTAAAATACAAAATATAAAAGTAAAATACAAACACAATGTATACGTTAAAGGCAGATCAGTGGAAACCGCCTTACATGAGGTAGTACACCATATAGAGGGAGCCTTCGAAATGATATGCATCGATATCGTAGGCGCTTTTAACAACGTCCGCACCGAGACGCTGACACACTCTTTAGACGAGTTGCAGGTAGACAGGGCTCTAACGAACTGGATAAACCATATGCTAAGGAATATATGGATAAGCTATGGGCTTTATGACATGCAAATAAGAGACAAAGTTGGGGAAGGAACGCCACAGGGAGGGATACTATCAAATGCTAGCTAAAACCCTCAAAATACCGAAATTCGGGGGGTGCCGTCGTTATATGGGGCCTACAATAAAACATTGTTGGTGGATACGATTTGTGACCACTAAGAATCTGAAATATCGAATTAACGGTAGTTCAGTAAAAAAAACAAAATGCAGATAAAACTCTCACAACAGCTCTCATTGGGGCTATACCAAGAAGTGGGCCGATATAGCCCATTTTCCTATGGAAAAATAAACTCTCGCTTGAAAAATTATAGCGGTCTATCTCAGTTATTACAAGCGCTAGAATGATTGCAACCCACGATCATGGCTAGATCGATTTCGTATGGTCGCAAGGAATTAGGTCAACGGTACAAATGGAAAAACAAACTTAAAACAACCTCCATACTATGTTGGAGGGTATAAAAACCTCTCCAACAAACTTGTTATACTCAGGTCTAAGTTTTGGTTTGGCCTTCATATTAGTGTGTCAAAAACCGTCTTTTTCGATCGTTCTGCAAAACTCCAATGAGAAAGTTAACATAAACTAGTAAAAAAGTATCAGTCGGCTTGGCCGACAGAGATATACCATCAACCACGGATTTTCGAACAGATCCTAAACGGCACTTAAACAAAAATGTTGAACTTTAGTGGGTGAAGACCGATATGGACCATTTCAAAAGAAAAACTACATTTGGACAAAATATTAGGAGATTAAAAGTTTGGACCGTTGCTCCGTACAACAGATAGAGCGCGTCGAATTTTAGTTACATTTGTTTATCTTTTTGGTGGCGGCACCGTAAACTGCTCAACTGCCCATCTTCGATCTTAAAAAAGTTTGAAAAAAATATTACGAAAGTCAAATTTTGGGGGGATCGGCTGATCCGTTCGAGAGTCATCGTGCGTTTCATTCAGCCACTATACATGATGCCATAAGGGTTTTTATAGGTTTTTATTTTCTCAGGAAGTATGGACTTGTCCCTGAAAAAACTTATACTGTTTTAATGACGGCAGCGAATGCAAGTTGTTACAACAAATATCAAAGTGATTCAAGGGAACGCCTTAAACTGAATTTGCGAAATTTTGTGTGGGAGGTACCCGAAGGAGTTAACATATATAGTCTATATTCGAACCCGGTATATGTCTCGTAGAAATATTACGATGTTCAAAGTACGGATCAAATCGGATACTCTCTTCGAGAGTTATCGTGCTCATTTTTTTTGTGAAAAGTTTTGAACTTTTGTGTGGGATATACCTAAAGGAGTGGAGTGATATGGCTCATTTTCGAAACCAAACTAAGTTCGGACAAGATATTACGATGGCCAAATTACCATTCCAACCATTACATTCCAACCACTACACACGGTGTCAGGAAGTATTCGAGAGCAGGCCCTAAGCTGAACTTTTCCAAAATTTTGTGTGGGAGTTACCCGTAGCAGTGGCCCGATAGAGTACATATTGGAATCTATGATGTGCACGATGTGCAAAGTATGTACCAAATCGGTTACTCCCTTCAAGAGTTATCGGGCGCAACATTTTTCTAAACATTTTTGAACTTTTGTGGGGGAGGTACCTGAAGGAGTGGACCGATATGGCTCATCTTAGAACTTAAACTAAGTTTGAACCAACTATTACTAAGGCTAAATCCAGACGGACAGACATTGCTAAATCGCATCCAAACTGTCTGAAACGGATTTCGTCCAAACATACTTGAGGTCTAAAGCCATTTTTTCGATTAGTCCGTATGAAAGTGTATATGGCGAAAACCAAAAATGTTTTACAATTGATGAATCCGAGTTTCACCCATTCAGAATTCTCGAACTGTTAACATATTCTATATAGTATGATTGAAATTATTTAAAATGAAGTGTTTTAGGAGCAATCCCATAAGGTCGACCTTACTTACTTAGTTGGCCATTACAGAACATTTGTTCCATAGACCGAACTAGGAAAAGATCTCCATTCCTCTCTGTTTTTCGCTTGACTTTTTGGAATACCGCTCCTTTTCATTTCTTTATCCACTTGTATGCTCCATCGAAGCTTAGGCCTGCCGAATCTGCGTGCACCGCCATGCCAACGCAATCGTTCCATCTCGATACGTTTAACTATATGCATGTCTTTGTATAGCTTATATAGATCGTGATTCATACGACGTCGATATTCACCGTCAACGCAAATCGGCCCGTAGATATTTCGAAGAATTTTCCTCTCAAACACACAAAGCACTGCCTTATCTGCTTGCGCAAGTACCCATGCTTCGGAGCCATACATTAGCACGGGTAGTATCAGCGTTTTGTATAGTGTTATTATTGTTTGACGAGATGTGGCTTTGTTTTTAAATTGCTTACTTAAACCATAGTAGCATCTGTTGGCCAATAAATTCTTCTTCTTATTTCACAACTGATGTTGTTTGTTGTGTTTATGGCAGTGCCGAAGTAGACGAAGTCTTTAACTACCTCAAAATTGTAGGTACCAACTTCCACAGTTGGTCCGAGCTCTATGGACGCTTTGCGCGTCGACACCATCAATTTGGTCTTTTCGCCGTTTACCGCCAGACCCACTTTCGCAGATTCTGCTTCGACCTTCCTAAAGGTATCAGTTACTTCCTTTACTGATCGTCCCATGATGTCTATGTCATCAGCATAGGCAAGTAACATGTGGTGTAAATTGTGCCATTTCTTTTGACATTTGCATCTCGTATTACCTTTTCCAGCAAAATGTTGAATAGGTCACACGAAATGCTGTCTCCTTGTCTGAAACCTCTTTTGGTACAAAATTCTTCGGAGAGGTTCTTTCCAATTTTAACTGAGGACCTAGTATCAGTTAAAAGGTGGACTTGCCAAGTCTAAAGCCACATTGGTATGGTCCAATTATTTCGTTGACCATTGGCTTTAGTTGTTCGCACAATATCCCTGACACTATCTTATAGGCAATAGGGAGAAGACTTATGCCCCTATAGTTGGAGCATACAGTCTTATCTCCTTTCTCAGGTTCAAATCGTCGGTGCTAACTAGCTGATGCATACACCTTATCAGCGCATCGCCTCCGGTTTTAAACAGCTCGGCTGGTAAGCCATCGGCTCCTGCTGCTTTACTATTCTTGAGCCGGTTGATTGCTGTTTTTACCTCATCTTGGCCGGGCGGTATACATTCTATACCATCTTCTGGGATTGGATCTGTGGCATCATCGTCTTCGCTACTATTGGATACCAGCAGATTGGAGAAATGTTCCTTCCATATCCTGAGCACGCTATCTGTATCTGTTACCAGATTACCTTGCTGGTCTCTACAGGAGGATGTGCCTGTACCAAAGCCATCTGTTTGATGTTTCACTCTTTGGTAAAATTTTCGGACTTCATTCTGGCTCCTGTACATCTCGATTTTTTCACACTCCCGCTTTTCCATTTCTCTCTTTTTCTTGCGGAAAAGACGTTTCTCTTCTCCCGATATCTCTCTCGTGCGCTACGCGTTGCTACTGATTGTAAAGAAGCTCTATATGCCGCGTCTTTCTCTTCGGTAGCAGCACGACACTGCTGGTCATACCATGAATTCCTTTGTGGAGGTCTCTGGAATCCAAGTATGGATTTTGCGGCTGTTTGCATGGAGTGGGCAATATTTTGCCATTGTGTTGTTATGTTTTCGGGACAAGTAGTGCTCGCGTTAAGCAATTGGGCTAGTTGAGTGGAATATGCTTTGGATATCTGTTGTGTTTGCAGCCTATCGATGTCCAACTTCCGCGTTGTGTCTGTTCGTGCTTTATTTGCAACGTTTAGACGGCTACGTACCTTTGCTGCAACAAGGTAGTGGTCCGAATCAATGTTTGCGCCTCGGAACGATCGTACATCCAACACGCTGGATGAATGTCTTCCATCTATCACAACATGATAAATTTGAATACTTGTTCTTTGATCTGGAGACAGCCAGGTGCCCTTAATATCGAATATCGAGATGATAAAATCTGGTACTGTTAACTACCATGTCGTACCAAGTCTATCAGCCTCATACCATTGTCATATGTTTCACTGTGGAGACTGAATTTCCCGACTGTTGGGCCAAAGATATTCTCCTTTCCAATTTTGGCATTAATATCGCCTAGTATAATTTTAATGTCATGGACAGGGCAACGGTCATAAGTTTCTTCTAAGCGCTCGTAAAATATATCTTTGATCTGTTCGTCCTTGTCTTCAATGGGAGCATGAGCGCAAATAAAGCTGATGTTGAAGAATTTTGCTTTTAATCGAATTGCAGCGAGTCTTTCATTCCTGGGGTGAAGCTGGATACCAGATGTTTTAACCTCCGACCAAATACAAATCCGCAACCAAACTCATGCTTTGTGTCATGGCAGCTATAATACTGTGCGCCACCTTTAGGTGTTGTTGTGACGCCTTTCCCAATCCATCGTATTTCATGTATGGCAGTAATATCGGCCTTGTACTTTTCAAGTACGTCTGCCAATGCGAAGACTGCACCTTCTCTATAAATAGTGCGAACATTCCAGGTGCAGATTCGCAGATCATGGTCCTTAAAACGTTTGCGGGGTTCGTCAACTTTAGAGGGGTTTGTTTTTCTTTTTCTTTTCTTTCGTTTTTTCATAGTAGGCTGTTTTTTCTAGGGGAGGGTTACTCATCCGACGCCCAAACCCAAGTTTTTAACGTTCTAATGGGCAAACGCGCGGCACATGTTAGCTCACTACCTTTAACGGGTGTTAAAGACAGTTCCCCAGTTGACACCACGGGGAGGTCAGTGTCCACTTGAGATGAAAGAGGGACCAAGATAAATCCTGAGCTTTGCCATGTTAAAACCGGTCAGGACCATTCCTTGGTATCTTCCATCCCCTACGTCACCCTTTGACTGGACTATTATTTTAATTTAATGAACACAATTGCAAATATTGAAATATCGACACAAATAGCCGTTTTTTCGGTTAACCGAAAATGAAGTTTTTGTTGAAAACAGATTTCCGTTTTTATCGCAAAATGCGTTTCGGGTTTGGACACCCTAGTTATTATCTAAATTTTCGGACTAAATTGGCTGTGATTTGGAATTTGGGTTCCCAGAGCTCAACAAACGTCAATGCCAATTTTCTGGCATAGCCCGCATAAAGCTGTACCACTCGATTTAAGGTATTTGGTTGTTAGTCAGCATTTAGGGTTCAAAGTGATTAAAAAACGTTATCAGCGAAAATTTTTGGCATAGGCCCATGTTGTGGTATACCCCCTATATAAAGGTACCGCGTATGACCCTTTCGAGGAAGATGTTAACTAGGTCGCACGATAGACTTCCTTTCACTTGGTTTGAAACCTCATTGAAAGTCTCGGAGAGGCTTTTTTCCTATTTCAGCTGCTAACTTCGTGTCAGTTAATTTTATTCTGCATAAACGTATTATTTTTGCAGGAGTGCCAAACTAAAACATGGCTGAGAACACATCTGAACTTATTGTGTTTTTCAATGGCGGCTTTATTTATAGTCGATTGCCAAATTTTGGCCTAATTTTGTCGTCACCCTGCACAACATATGGTCCGATCAACACGATCGGAGAACCAATTTGAAAATGGTTAGATCTGGGGACACTTAAGAAGTCTACAATTGTCTCTGATAATGGATAATTCTAAGTGGTTGAAATTTGAATTGGCATTAATTCTTATTTTTGGACGCGTTGAAACTTTTAGGTGGAAAAAGAATATCTTAGTCTGGTTCTCCGGTATGGACAACAAGGATTCAGATGCTCCTGGAAATATTCAAAGCTATATATTAAGGTGTAAAACTAACGGAAGGGCGACATACCCTTGAAAATACTCCGATGTATTGTGATGGTTTTATATACAGAATAGGTTGTTGCAACCCCTCGTAAACGAATTTATAGTTGTTTGGTTTTTTACCACTACCGCAATACATTACCAACACTTTAATGGTAGCATTCGCTATATGTTTTCTTTGTTTTGGTTGTGCAGGGTGATCAAATTGTTTAAAATCGAAAAAAGCTCACATTTTCAATTCAACTGAACACAAAAACGAAACACCTACATAAAAATAAACAAACAAACAAGCTATGAGAGTAACCAATTCCCAGCGATTGTAAACGGAATTATTGGAATTAAATTCACCTTTAGTTATGCACAATGACTCCAACTGTTGTCGGTCAAACAGACCAATATTCGTTTGGTTCGGTTTGCTATTGGCAAAGATAAAATGACTTTTTAGTGGGTTCAACGAAATTTAATAAAACGAGACACATTAAAAACAGTCACCAACAACGGGTCATCCTGTGGATATAACATTGAACAAAAAACAAAAACCAGGCAACCAATATTGATGCGCTTGATGCTGAAGGAATGAAGGTTGCAATTCATGTTATTTACAAAAGTAAATCTAGACCAAGCGTAACTTTTACAATATTTAAGATGTGTTAAATATTTAACAATTGAACGTGCTGAGGTTTGTATATTCGTTTTACTCCTTCATGGAGGTTCGAGGTATTCTTTGAAATATATCCTGCTATAGGAAAAATGTATCTGAATCGCACTAGCATCCGGACAAATTGAGATGTTTACAGGCAGGTTATGTTAGAAAATAAGCTATATCGGCACACGCTTTGGAATAGCCCCTCTATAACGATACCGCCCAAACTCAGGTAATTTGCAGTTTAAATTTTTTTTCTTAAAGGCCTCCCCAAACTTTATCGACATATGTTTATGTTTTGAAATAGTCCCTATGTAACGGTACCGCACGATTTCAGGTATTTTTGGTTGTTTAAACAACATATCATATCACTAATTAACTCAAAGAGTGGCATAACTCAAGAAATGCGTATATTTTATCTTGTGTCAAATTTTCATGTTGATATCTCTTAAACTCAACGAGTTACAGATCATTTACTACGAGTTTGGCATAATTAAAAAAAAAGTTTTTTGAGTTTATGAAGCACTAAAATACTTCAAATCATGCTTGCTCTTGCACAGAAATTTAGCAGTAATATCTGGCTAGCTCTTTAGTTAGTAATTATTTTAATTTTTGTGATATAATTTTTTTTAAGTTGGGAAGTCAAATTTCAATCGCCAACTTAAAACGCGTTTTTCTAGAAAATGGATTTTTTGAGATGTGTCACTCTTTGAGTAAATGAGCGATATGTTTGTAAGTTCCTTTCCCTGCTTAATTTGGTTATGGGTTTAATATCACTTCTAGGAATGTGGCTGCTGCGATGGGTTGTAACCACAAAGCTACTGGAGTTAGTTGAGTCTGTTTGACAGGGAAGTTGAGAAGGTACAGTGTGTCGTGCCGGCCTATGTATTCTCATGTATATGGTACACCGAAGACATGAAGGACAGAAGAAGGCAACCTGTTGCAGTTCTCAGCCCTGCATTTTGACAGGTTTAAATTTTGCATTTATTAAGCATACCACACTGGCGCTGCATAGCTTTCCGCAGACCAATCTATCGCGATTTATGCGTTCAACAAGGTTTCTTTATCTACACCCCAAGTGATACCGGCTAGGGACTTGAGGAGCTTGTTCTTATATCTCAGCTTGTCGCAAATAGCCGTGGCATGCACGGACGACGAGAACATTCTGGCGAATGTGACCCCTAGAATCGCGGTGTAGTTAGTCGTCTGCTACCATCCATCATGACATTCAATTCACTGCTCAACCCTGCAGTCTATGAGCCGAACAGAGTAGCAGTGGATTTAATGGCGGATATTTGCATATTCCTCGCGTGGAAAAAGGTGGTAAGATCACAAATGACAACAGGGAATGTATCTGACGCAAAGATCGGTCAATCATCCAGAAATGTTACGATATAAATGCCTTCTGGAGAGAAAGATATTACCCTACCGTATCAGAGGCTTTTGATAAGTCGAGCGCCACAAACACTGTCCTCACACAGGGCTTGCTCTGATTGATCCTCGACTTATAGGTGTGGAGATGGCAAGCAGCGCTGCACAATGTCAAGGCCGTGGCCAAATGGTCAAAACCAAGTTCTTCGGAATACAAATTTATTGAGGAGAATTGATAGTACTAACTTACTTACTTAGCTGGCCCATTACAGAACATTTGTTCCATAGACCGAACTAAGAAAAGATCTCCAATTCTCTCTGTTTTTCGCTTCGCTTTCTGGAATACCGCGCCTTGTCATCTCTTCATCAACTTGTTTGCGCCATCTATTCTTTGGCCAGCCAATTCTGCGTGCACCGCCATGTGGCATGTATTCATACGCCTTCTTAGCGGGTTCATCATCGCTCATTCTAATAATATGGCCTAGCCAACGCAATCGTTGCATCTCGATACGTTTAACTATATTCATGTCTTTGTATAGCTGATATAGCTCGTGCTTCATACGACGTCGATATTCACCGTCAACGCAAATCGGCCCGTAGATCTTTCGAGCAGAACTGATAGTAAACATTTCAATTTGAAAGAATTTGAATTATGGTACTGATTTGTCAAGTAGTTTTGGCGATGTAAAGGTTCAACCCCCATAATTGTTGGAAATATGCATTTTTGTCCTAATTTTAATAAAATTAATAACTTTTATTGTGCTCCAATATTTTCATATTTAAAGTAATTTATCGTTCTAAAATCATTTTTTACAGTTGCTTTGGATGTAATAAACGTGGATTTACTTTTGTTTAGAAGTTAATAGTGATGGTGTTTACTGATAGCCAAGTCTGTAGTACTTAGTTCATCGAATTTGTGAACCAAATTTGAAAATTAGTGGAGTGGGAAAAAAAATGTATAAAAGTGTATATCGATATTTTTTGCTGTTTGTATTGTAAAAATTGAGTACTACGAGGGTTGTGAGTACTATACACGTATGTAGGTGCCAGCTGCGGAGGTTTGCAGACGAACATGTTATTTCTCTTTTTCAGTGACCACCTCATTAGGGAGTTACCCCATTTTTATATAAATGTTTTGCGGAGTCCATTAAAGCTCGAAAACGAATGGACCGATCATCATATATTTTTGTGGGCTTATTAAGTACCTAAAAATCTAGCTTTTGGACTAGAGACATTTAAAAATATAAATTTTGAAAAAAAGGTTAACAGCCAAAGTCAATATTAAATTTTTGCAGTTTTTGACCACTAATCGGTCAAAATACCGAAAATCGGGAGGTACGGTTCTATGCGGGCTATATCAAAACGTGGACCGAACATCCCAGTTTTTTGTCCTCGAGATTTTATGTCAACAATAAGTACGTGTACCAAAATTGATGCTTCTACGATGACTCCTTCTATTTTTGGCCACAGTTAATATGAACTCGCGACATAGTGCGGGCGCTGTTGTCTTGCTTACGGAACCCACGTTGATGATCGGAAACTGGATAGACATTTTAGACGCTGGGGAGGATGAGTAAAGCGAAATCGGTCTATACCATTCACCTTTGCTGGCCCTGCTTGTTTTCCAGAATTCTGGAAAGTTGTGGGTTGTTAGCGATAGTTTGAGAACTTTGATGATATTCTCGACTCCCGGCTCATCCAGCATTCTGTTTCAGCATTACCGTGGAAATTCCGTCAGGGTCAAACGCTTTGGATGGTTTTTCGTTCTGGATGGCATTCGCAATATTTTACTCCTTCTTTTCATGGTTCGAGAGAGACTTAACCGTTGCCCACAATTCACTTATTCCGTCTCCAAAGTTGCGACTCTTCAGATGATTTAGGTACTTGTTCTTTTTATGCTTAACTACCAGTGTCAGATCACTGGGGTTGGCTCGACAAAGCTCAACGCACCCATTTGTTAATAGCATCGTCTCTGCCATGGTAGAACAAATACAAGGTAAAGTTAATACTACAACAAATACAACTCGAACAACAACCACAAAGGAATTTGTTTTTGTTTGTAACGTTACTGCCAGTTGTATTTGTAAACAAAACAAGGAAATGTCTATAAATTATTGGAATTTAAGAAACTAATAATTTTTCACATTTGGTTGAATATTTTGGAAAACATGAATGAAAATTCGTTACATTTTCAATTTTTATGTTTCCACATATTTCCACTAAATGCATAAATTCTCGCAGAAAGTAGAATTCTTGCTGACAAGTTTGGGGTCGCTGGAAATTCATAGAAAAAGGAGAAGCTGTCTCAATATTTTGTTTTAGAAATCAAAGAAGCACATGTTTATTAGGGCTTTATTTCTTTAAATTTTAACAAAATACCTCACATATTAACAAACGTTGTATCGCCTCTACAAGCGGGGATTTACTGCGCGGCTTATCGTTCGAACTTGGAGGAGGTTTCATATCATTGATATGAAGAAGTCTTTCTGGGAATTGGTTTTTCCGAATGATATATTTTTTTTCTCAAAAAATATATGTCCCTAATGTACATCGAAATAGAAATAAACGTATAAAATGTCATATGAAATTTGACACTAACGTTACAACCCTGTTCAATCAGCTGTGTATTGCTGCTACTTTTTCTTATTCTACCATTCGTCTCTGCTGGGAAATTTGGTCTCACTTCGACCAGTAGGTATATGATGATCGACTGCAGCAGTGATTATGTCTCCGAACGTCCTCTCTGCTTTCCGAACATTAGAGGGGTTGGGCAGATTTTTGTAGCGGTGATTAGTGAACTCTCCGAACGTCCTCTCTGCATCCCAAACATCAGAATTTTGGGCAGATTTCTGAAGCGGTGAAATCTCTGAAACTATCCAACGAGAGGTCTGCTGATGCAGATAATAATAGGGAGATGGTCACACCCAAGGGGAACGTCGCACTGTGGTTCAGAAATCGATTCGTAATATTGGCAAATTCGTAGAGAAAGAAATAGCTATTTCTCGAAAACTATAACAGATATTGCGTTCGTTATTTTTGTTAGGTGGGTTGTTAAGAAACCTTTTAATAACTTATCGTACCGTTTACACGAAGTAAGCTATTTTATTTTTCCCCAGGTACTAAATTTTAGTGAAATTTCAAATGTGGTGGACTATAACTTTTGCACAATTTTCAGTTTTGGACGGCAATACATGAATATGAAACCAATAAAACAAACAAATTTCATGTATTTTAAGGATTTTATTTTCATTCTTAGCCCGAACTGGCTGTACCTTGGCATTTGGAATTCCCAATGGTACAGACACTTCCCCACCAAAAATTGTGGACATAGATCCAGGTTTTGGTATAGCCTCGTATAACGGTTCCACACGAATTCACGCATTTTAAAGTTTTTATCTACATTTTCGGTCAACGTAGGCTGTAATTTGGTTATGGGGTTCTCTGTGGGCAAAAAATTTTATTTACTAAAAAGTTAAAAATAAAAAATAATTAAACAAACATGTGAGCAAAAGCTATAGACAAGACGGGCAGACTATGTGATACCTACACCCCTGTGCAAAATGCTTAGCGCATTTTGCAATAACTCTGATTATGTGGGGAGGGTATTATAAATTGGTTTTGGCCAAAAAGTTTGTAATGCATCGAAATAATTGACATAGACCCATACATATGTATATATACCAAAATGAATGTCTCGATGAGCTGAGTCGATCTGGCTATGTGTGTCCGCCTGTCCATCAAAACCTTGTAATCACGCAACAGGTCGCAATTTTAATCCGATCGTCGCCAAATTTTGGGTCTTGATGAAGGTCCCGGAGGAGACCTTGCTATTTTTCTACTTTCATAGCCAGGCTTTGCGTTTGCAAGGTCCCCAACCAAACCTGTGATATTCGTCCTTATAATTAAAATCACAAAAATGAAAAGTTGGGTTTCATTAGCGACTATTGCTATATTTTCGTTGTTTAACCATCTACGACAACCTACTTTACATCGTTAGAAAAGTGATATTTTCTAACGTCATTGTCAGGTTTTTGGTTCTGGTATACCCCTTACAGACGCTGAGATATTTGCTTTGGAATAAAACGTTGATTTTTTCTACAAATAAGGTTTTTGCGCATTCCAATCCCTAAATATTATCCGACCGTGACCAAAATCAATAGGCTTCATCCCATCCGGGACCCCCATCAGCACCCAAAATTTGGTGACGATCCGGTAAAAGTTGTGACCTGTAGCGTATTACAAGGTTTAGATGGACTGACGGACGGAGGGACGGCACTCATAGCCAGATCGACCAAGCGAACAATTATTTTCTAGATTTAGTGCATTTATAAATAAAAAATTGTAGCTTAATTTTTTTAATATTTTTTAATATTTGAACAAGTAATAATAAAAAAAATGTTTTTTTTTTTTTGAAAAATTCTTAAAAAAGTAAAAAAAAAAAATAAATTTGTTGGTTCCATGGTTTGTTTATTGGTGTTTAACCTTTTTTTAGAGATTGGAACAAATGAAAGACTCAAAAACACTCATATTTTGATGCAAAATATTAAAACCCCAAAATTTTAACTTTGACCTTGAATTGCTCTGCAACAACTAAATTGAAGTTGATCGGAAACCTGACAATTATGAAAATTCATACCCGACTGCTCCTGGGGTTTCCTTCGCCCCGGTGCTGACCAAAATAAACTGGAGCAGACATTCTGGGATATGCTGCTTGTAACACAGAAAAACGTCCCAAATACAAACATATCGCTCATTTACTTAAAGATCCATTGCTTTTTTGTCGATATCTATAAAACTCAGCGAGTTACAGCTTATTTTTTAGGAGTTTGACATGAATCAACAAAAAAAGTTGTTTTAAGTGTATGAATCACTAAAACACTTCAAATCATGCTCGATGGTACACAGAAATTTAGCACTGACATCTGGCTACCCCTTTGCAAAAGATCGTAAACGTAGTTATTTTATTTTTTGTGTAATATTATTTTTAAGTTGGGAAGTCAATTTTCAATCGTCAACTTAAACGAAACGGAATTTTTTGAGATGTGCACTCTTTGAATAAATGAGTGATATGTACAATGAGGTGGGTACAAGAGTACTGAGGATTTTAGTTATATTTTTTAACAGAACTAGCTGTACCATTTGTAGTTCCCAGTCGTCACAAAACGTCTCCAATAAAAATTGTAATGGTTCTTACCGATTTAAGCTATTTTATAGAGTTGGGCAATCTAGTTCCTGGAGCGGATCGATCTTTCTAGTTCATTTTCCCAAGAGTAACTAGTTCCTTAATATAATTCCATAGTTGCAAATAGTTCCGGGACCGACATAGTTCAATGAGTCTTTCTCTTCCGTCGTTCTTTTTATTTCCTTCATTCCAAATAGATCAGAGATTTAAGTATTTTAACGAGTCTTTCTCTTTCTTTTTGTTTTCATCTTATGGTGGAAGAATTGACATATACATATATAACTTGACGGATGTGATTTACGTTTATTTTACAATGTGACCGCATTTGAATCGAATTATGTGCACGACTGAAACTATGTGAACTAAAAGAACTATATAAATGCAAGAGCCGGATATAGTTCCAATAGTTCTTTGTCCGAAATAGTTCCTTGGAACTAGTTCTTTCCGAAACTACACAACTCTAGTATTTTAAAGATTTTGGTTCAATTGTTTGACCGAATTACTTGTTCATTTATATTTGAGGTTCTTAGTGGTCGCAATATAACGCTATCTCCCGATTTTCGGTATTTTGGGGGTTTCTGCTACATTTTTTAATGAACTATCCGTTATTTAACATTTGTAGTTCCTAGTGGTCGCAATACTTCTACACCAAAAACTGTTTACATAGGTCTACAAGATGGGCTATATCGGTTCACATTTAGGTATAGCCCTCATATAACGGTACATCCCAATTTTCGGTATTTTTAGGATTTTAGATACAATTTTAGGTGTAATTTGGCGTTTGTAGTTCCCAGTGGTAACGAAACTTCTC
This sequence comes from Musca autumnalis, assembly GCF_047663935.1. NCBI lineage: Eukaryota > Metazoa > Arthropoda > Insecta > Diptera > Muscidae > Musca > Musca autumnalis. Next base: position 168,503,294 of record NW_027411755.1, read on the forward strand.
CACCAAAAATTGTCAAAATAGGTCCATTTTTAGGTATTACCCTCATATAACGGTACCTTCCGATTAATTTTTTTTCGACCAAAGCACCTGTTATTTGACATTTAAGGTTCCCAGTGATCACGAAACTTCGGCACCAAAAATTATCAACATAGGTCCATGGTCTGGTATAACTCCCATATAATGGTACCTCCCGATTTTAGATATTTTGATGATTTTAGGTACATTTTTTGATTGAAATACCCGTAATTCGACATTTGAGTGGCCCCAAGACTGTACCATATAAAGATACCGTCCGAATGAAGACATTTTTAGATATATTTTGGCCTAATTTAGGGTATCCGAGGTCGAAAAGCTGTTCCGACTAAAATTATGGACACGAAGGCGAAGGTGTAAGGTATAAAAAAATCGGCTCGGCCGAACTTAACAATTTTGTACTTGTTTGGCTTCAATACGTACTTTCATTGTTACCTTTTAGTATCCATATTAACATTCCACCTGGCTACAATTCATTACCTGCCCACACTAATATTCCATTTTAAATACGTAAATACTTGTATCAGATACGAAAAAGGTTCGACAGGTGTTTCTTACCTGTGGTGCTGTTTCGAAGTTTATGATTGACATATTTGAAGAATTTTACTGTAATTCTTGAGCCACAAGTTTATGCCCAAAATTCTTTTTGGTTGTTGGGATGGGCTGGGATTGTGGTCCTTGAATTGTAACTAGCAATATCTAAAATATGTATCATGATTTGTGTCTAGGTAAATACAGTTATGGCAACGAAAACACAATCAGAATCACAACCGACCGACCTTAATCCATTTTGTAGTTAACTCAATGTATCTGTTTATCTGTGGGTGTGTGTGTGTATTGGGGTTGGATGGTTGTTATTGTTGGACATATTCGACAAATCTAAAAGTCATTTGGGTATTATAAAACTTTATAGGACTTTCAATAAAATTTAATAAATTTCTAAGTAAGATTTGCTTGCCATAGAATGATTTCATTTTCAACTGTATATTCATTCACTCAGGTATCACTCGACCTGTTTCACTATGACCATGGGTTTATTAATAATGTATAGAGGGACACAAATAAAAGGGCAAAGTTTTATCTTTAGTCAAACGTAGGGATTTTATTTTGCAAATATGAAACGAGCAACGGGAAGGAAGGGGAATTGAATTGTAGCAGCTACTATGATTGAATGTAGACACTTTATGATTATTTAATTTTAGTTTGTAGCTGGAATTCAATCTGTGCAGAATGAATTTTTAAAATACCAATGAGTTCTGTCCACTAAGCAAACATAATAAGTTTGTGTGTGTGTGTGTGGGTTTGTGTTTGTTCTTGGCAGAGTTCAATCGTGGATTTTGTTTTCCAATGAAAAATTAATCATCAACTGGAATGAAAATAGTGGTGGTGAGATATGCTAGTTAGATGAAATACTTATTTATATTTGTTGGTGAAAATTCATTTGGATGGGAGTGAGTACTTGGACATTTGTAATGGATGATCTCTATAGGGGATTATTGTACGAAGCGCAAATATGAGGCGCTCAGCGCCAAAGCGGACTAAGCCGCATGCCAAAAAAAAAAAAAAACAAACAGACTATAAAGATCTAATCAGAACCTTTTGAAATAACTACTAAAAAAATTCCATATAGCACTGAATAACACTAGGTAATATTACCTTCTCAGTAATGCTGGCGACATTTCCTGAGTATTTAAGCCATGAATAACTTCTCTACAAGTGGTGTCGTAAGACACGCCGTTCGGAGTCGGCAATAAAAAGTAGGTCCCATATCATTGAGCCAATATGAATCGGCGTGCACTCATTGATATGAGAGAAGTCTCCCTTGTCCCATCTGGGATGTTTGTGGAACAATTATATATATTACCTTCTAAAATAATGCAATATGGAATTTTTTAGAATTTATCTCAAAAGGTTTCAGTTAAATCTTTACAGTCACTTCGATTTTTTTGGGCATGTGGTTTAGTCCGTTTTGGCGCCGAGCGCCTCATATTCAACATCCAAATTGCATCCGGTTCAACAGCACATTTGACGCCTTGATATCGTTAGGACTTTGATTATAATTGTCACTTACTCCGGTAAAGAAGGTTTGTTTTATTACTGATAACACAATGCTGTGTGATATTATATTCAAATTGGTTCGTCAATCGAAATCTTGGAGTTTTCTTAATGCGCTCATGTTCATATGCCGTTCTTACGGGAGCATTATAATTTCTTTACAAATGTTGTAACTCGATGCGTTAGTTCATGTTCTACTTACTTACTCTACTTAGGTGGCTCTGCTTGTGCACAGAACATTTGTCCCATAAGCCGAACTAAGGATTGATTTCCACCTCCCCCGATTTCTTGCAATATCTTCCCAGTTTGAGAGTATATCGCGGGCTTCGATGTCACATTTCTCCTGTTCTTTTCATTGGAGTCTTGGCCCATCAGCTTTTCGTTTACCGCCTTGTGGCTCAAGGGCATACGCCTTTTTTGCGGGGGCATTGTCGTTCATTCTTATGACATGACGTTTAACTACGTCGATCTCAGTATATATCTGGTATAGCTCGTGGTTCATTCGACGTCGATATTCAACGCCGACGGAGATTTTTCCGTATACCTTGCGAAGAATTTTTCTCTTGAACACACAATGCACTGCCTTATCTATTTGCGCAAGTACCCATGCTTCGGAGCCATACATTAGCACAGTATCAGTATCAGTGTCTGGTAAAGTGTGATTTTGGATTCTCGAGAGGTGGCTTTGTTTCTAAACTGCTTACTAAGTCCAAATCTATATGCCAATATTATTCGTCTCCTTATTTCAGAACTGATGTTGTTTGCTCTAATTTTGGCGGTGCCGAGACAGATGAAGTCGCTAACTACCTCAAAGTTGTATTTCCTAACTTCCACAGTTGGACTGAATTCAGATTATGTATTATAGATCGATACCATCAATTTTGTTTTATCGCCATTTACTGCCATCCCTGCTCTGGGAGATTCTTCTTCAACTCATACCTATGATGTCGATGTCGTCGGCATATGCGAGTAACATGTGGTTGTTGTTGTAGATAGTGTCATTTCTATTCAGTTCTGCATCTCGTATGATCTTCTCCGGCAAGATATTGAAGAGATCACACGCGAGACTATCTCCTTGTTTAAAACCTCGTTTGGTAACAAACTCTTCTTCCCTATTTTAAATGAAAAACGCGTGCCCGATAATATCATTGCGCAGAGCCGTATCTGCTTCGCGGGTATATTAAACCCCGACATGGCCTCAAACACCTTTGTACGCAGAGGGCTGTCAAATGCAGCCTTGTAATCGACAAAAAGATGATATGTGTCGATTTGATTTTCTTGAGTCTTCTCCAGAATCTGCCGTAAAGTGAAGATCTGGTCAATGGTGGGCTTGCCAGGTCTAAAACAGCATTGATATGGTCCTACTATCTCATTGAACTTTGGCTTTAATCGTTCGCACAATACGCTGACTATTACCTTGTAAGCGATGGGGAGGAGACTTATGCCTCTATAATTAGCACACACTATTTTATCTCCCTTCTTATATACGGGGCATAGGATGCTCAAATTCCAGTCGGCGGGCAAGCGTTAGCCCGTCAGCTCCTACTGCCTTGTTATTTTTTGATCGACTTTTTGCCGTCATAACCTCATTATAACTGGGAGGTATACATTCGATTCCGTCATCTGGAATTGGTGCGGAGACCTCCTCCTCCTCATCGCTGTCGTTTGTTACCAATAGCTTGTTCATGTCCTGATATTTCCTACAGTCTAATTATGCCCTACTCCACAAGATGGAAGTGTGTTATAGATTTGTTTTTCCGAAAATTCATGTAACACCGGGAAATATCCGAAGAATACCCCCTTTTGCCATACCAGTTCTCATATCTCAAGGAGATAAAGCGATTTAGCGATGTGTTTATCCGTCCGTCCATTAAAATGTGTACTCAGACTACAGGGCGTAATTAGGGACCGATCGTCACGTAATTTTATATGGAGTTCGGGGTCGGGACACCTATATTTATTGGTGATATTCGTAAAATATGTAGGGGTTAAAACGGACAAAAAAAACAAAATTCTGGAATTATAAAGAAGCAGGAGACAGGTAAGTGTGTTTAGCTGGGCAGTTAAACAATGCAGCGTCACGTGGCTCCCAAACCACATGCCGGACTTGTATTGGGTATCATACCTGCAAGTCGGGTCCGATATGAGTACGGCATTCTCACTGTATTTTTGAACTGCCTGTACAAATTATCACTAGTTCATAAAGATCTCTCCTGACGCGTCTGGGTAGGGGAAGTCTGTTCACTAGATAGTAGATAGTGGGATGCTCACAGTGATAGCATCGACAACATCGTGATCAATCCCACGGCGGCGCGTGCTTCGATACCGGATTGAACCGGAACAACACAACACCCGTGTTCCGAGCAGCGACTTGCACCTCAGTATAAACAAGTAAGAACGGCGTGCAGTGGTTCAGAAATCGATTTTCCTGGCCATTTTTTTACGTCACCGATTGTTAATTTCTATAAGGTGATCGATGGTAAACATACACGGTGCTCTTGAATCAAATTTAAATGGAAGGTGCTTACACCTGGGAAGTGTTTGCGGATTCTGAAACTACAATCTCCATAGATGAGAAAAATCAAAAAACTAAAAAAATCGCCGGAGCACTTTTTAAATAAATCGCGATTCAAGTTGACATTTTTAGGGGTTGTATAGGTTTTTGCCATTTTGCTTGGAAACCGCAAGTCCTATCAAAATGGGGATAAAGTAAATGTTGTAGCTATCAAAATTCTCAACATGTCTCAAGGTTGGTCCATATTTTGATTTAGGTCCCATACAAATGCACAGCTAAATTTCTATGAATTTTAAAAAGTGCAGTCATCAAAATTTTTGCAAGTATTTGAAGCCCAACAAAAACGAAAAAACAAAATCTTTGTCTGCAAAGTGTCTGTAATCGATACAATGGAAAATATTTCGCAATTTTATAGTTCGATTTTTTTACTTTCGCGCCGCTAGATCAGTGGTTTCGACCAGTGTGCGCTGGACCGAATTTGGTGGATTTTAATGTGTCTGAAAGCTGAAAGTGTTGTCGGTCGAACAAGAAAAAAATTATAAAAATTCCGAACCACTGTGCGGCGTTAAGTTCCGCGCTGCCAAACTTGTTATACCCTACAACATGAGTTATATTGAAGTAAAACTGAACAATGAGTTTCTCTTCGTCCAACAATTTCGGTAAAAATAAAATACCAAATTTCAGCCATTTTGTTACGTTAATGAAGCTAAAACCTTAAAAATACCGAATATCGGGAGGTACCGTTTTATGGGGGCTATATCAAAAAGTGGACCGATATATCTTATTTTCAATACCAACCATCCAGCAAGTAATTAAAACTTCTCTATCAAATATTTACTCTCTATTTTTAAAATTGCGAGCTGTATCTTGATTTCGACAGACGGACGGACGGACATGGTTAAATCGACATAGAATTTTATGCTGATCAATAATATATATACTTTATAGGGTCTCCGACGAATATTTCGATGTGTTACAAACGGAATGACAGATTTAATTATACCCTCCAAATGGTGGAGGGTATAAAAAGGCGATACAGTCAGTGCATTGTCCCAAGTTGTAAATCTATATCTCAGAAAGGGTAGAACCTACGAAAATATCACAGAGGTCAATGTTGTTGAGAATTTTCACTGCTACATCTTTTTTCCAATCTTATTTCGATAAGACTTGCAGGTTCCAAGCAAAACCGTTAAAACCTAAAAAACCCAAAAAATATGAAATTTGAGAGCGATTTATTTAAAAAGCGCTTCGGCGATTTTTTTTTACTTTTCCCATCTATGAGTATTGTAGTTTTAGAATCCGGAAAAACCACCTTCCATTTAAAGTTTGCTCAAGAGCACCGTGATACATAAATTTCTTACGTAATTTGGTAAAAATTTGGTGTAAACCAAATGCTTTGTAATGGAGAGGAAGTCAAATCCTGTGTGTAGTACAGAAGACCGAAGACTCTGTGTTGATGTTGCTGTAGCAACGCATATATGTTCGTTCGTGTATTATTACAGTTATCAGGTTCTGATTCCACTGTATCCAGACTTAAAAATTCTGCAACCTGGATTAGTTGCGTCCATAAAGAATCAGGAGACAGATGAGATGGGTTAGCTGGGCAGCTAAAAATGCAGTGTGTCGTATGTGCTTGTGTTAGGTATCGTGACATTGTTAAAAAAAGAGTTTATGACAAATTATTCACTCATTGATTTCTAACTTGTCGTTTATAGTTTTATTTTTAACATAGTGTGCCATGAATTTGCTATTGTCTGTCGTTATTGTGCTATCGATTTGGATGGTCGTTTCATTTATTAATTCTGCTAACAGGTTATGGGCACAGAGTCATAACAGAATAAAATTTGGACTGCTGGAAATTCACATCAAAGGAAAATGGAGGAATTCAAGATATCCAAGCTGAAAGATTCACAAGGGTGGACTCTTTGGAAGTTTCAAGTAAAGGTTGTGCTTAGTGCTGGAGGCCTTTGGAATCTTGTAAATTGAACTTCAAAGAAACCAGATGGATCTGTTAGGGAATTGACTGAATGGATTGCTGCAGATACTAAAGCCCAAAGGACTTTAGTGGTGTCAATGGGTGAAGAGCCAATGCTTCATATTATGAACTGTGATTCTGCTGCTGACATGTGGACAGTTCTGGAAAGTGTGTACGAACAAAAATCGGAGACTTCAATACATCTGTTACAACAGCAATTTTTCTAATATGTCAGATCTCCAGAAGATTGCATTGCTGTACATATTTCCAAATTGCAAAAAAATTCGAAACAGCTGGAAGATCTGGTTGAGAAAATTTCGGAAAATATGTTAATAACGGACATTTTGATGACATTGCCATGTAACTATAAACATTTTTTCGCATCTTGGGAAGCAACTGCTAATGAGAAAAGAACATTAAAAAATTTAACATCAAGAATGTGTATGGAGAATTCAAGAATGGATATTCGATCAACAAAATCGGAAGCCTTTATGACAAAAGGCAAGAGTCAAAGGAAGTTTTCAAAAAACGGTAAGAATCAAGGCAATATAAGTGCAAAAGGCAAATGCTTTAAATGAGGAGAATTTGGACATTGGAAACGGGATTTTCCAATGAAAAGTGAGAAGAAATTCAAGAAAAATGGTGATGCATTCATCGGAGAACAAATGATTTTGGAATCAACAACACCAGAAGATGAAAGTTGGTATGTAGATTCGAGTGTTAGCGACTACATGTGTAAAAAGAAAGAATGGTTCACGAATTACAAGACTTTCAAACAACCCACACAGAAAAAAAATTGTAGCCATTTGATAAAGAAATTCAAAAATTCAACCAAAAATTTATCGATTTTCCGGCAATAAAAAAATTGTCATATTGACAAAATTCGATAAAATTTTTTGATCACAAAGTAAAAATACATGTTGATAAAATAAAATTGTAATATTGATTAAAATATTTATCGATTTTTTATTTTGGACTGATAAAACATTTCACATATTGACAAAAATATTTATCAAAATATTCCACATTTTGCTTGATAAAAACAAAATATTTTCTTGATTAAAAAAATTGTTGAATGCATTTTTTCCAATCAATACAAAATATTCATATTTACAATTATTTTGTTGTTTGTTTGTTAAATACAAACCCAAAAGCAACAAAAAAGATACATACACACATTTATAAATGGTCGTCGTTATTTATTTAATTGAAATGCCAAGTACAAAAGCAAAACCAGACGCATAGGTACGTAAAAAATAACAGATGAAAGAAAGACGGAATGGAATAATTAATAACAGAAGTACATAATTATTTAGTGCCACACATTAATTTTAATATAAGAAAACAAATAAATCACTTTTAAATATAAAATACAGGGAACATTATTGAACGTTGTGAAATACAACACATTCTTCTGCCACCTTGAAAATCCTCAGCGGAAAATGGGTATCTGTAATGTGAGAAATAGTACATCCATATATATTTCAAATATATAAAATGTTTTGATGTTATTACCAATATCACATGCGGTTGATTGTTTGTCCAATAAAATATTCTTATTATCCTTTTTCATATTCGTGAATTCAATTATAAAATATATTGGGCATTTAATTTACTTTAAAGGCACCTTTACTTTAAGAAAACACACAAACATTGATTTATTTCTGCACTTCCGATCCACACAGAACGACTGATTTAAATAGACAGCCAAAAATACCAAACTGACGGTTAAAAAATGTTATCTGCCTTTCTTAACCACAAACAGAACAAAACATGAGAACTCGTACCGTTTTTTTTTCTTTCCCTCTTCGTTTGTTAGGTTCATAAAAATCAGCAACAAAAAACAGTAACAAACTTACATACAAGCCTTCACGCGAGCACAAATAAATAAACAAGCCAAATGCCACACAAACGCTCCATCCCTCCATGCCGCAAAAAATCCATGACCATGCTTTGAAATATACATAGCAACGATACTCACATCTCATGAAAAAAACACAGCACATTGTTGTAGCGTTCTCTTTATGCCCTAATGTTGTTGTTTCTCTCGCTCTTAAGAGCGAAAACATGCGACAAACGTTGAAAACCATTTTAACTACAGAAATTTATTAATAACCATAAACAAATTTCAATATATTGTTTGTTTGAAATCGTTTATTGATCGCTTTCTAGTAACATTTTCATGTTTGATAAACATTTTCCCTATATATTCGTAGTATTTTATCGCCATTCGACAAAAATATGGTGATAAAGCTTTTAATCAACATTTTCAGGGTGGCGTTTTTTCTGTGCAGAAGCATTAGAGTTGAAAACGGTGCTATTATTCTCGCTATGGTTTTGGAGATATAAATGTTGAAGCGTTTGATGGTAAAATATGCCGGTCAAAATATTTGTCAGATGTGCTATACGTGCCAGATATTAAGCTGAGTTTGTTTTCTACGAATGCTTGTTTGGACAAAGGGTATGTAATGGAAGCTGAAGCAGATTCTTGTGTTTTTAAGCGTGATGGACAAACCTTTTTGAAAGGAGTTCGGGAAAATTCGAAGCTTTTCAAATTGGTACTCAAAGTCAGAAAGGTTTCAATTGGGGAAGCAAATATGCTGCTGTGCTGAACAATTCTCTCAAGGTTTGGCAAGAGCGGATGTGTCATCGAAACAAGATTCACGAAAAGGAGGTTTTGGAGCTACAGAAAATAAAGTATACAGGTAAAGACTTTTTCTGTGAAGGGTGTCTTATGGCGAAACAACATAGAACGCCATTTGATGAAAGCGACAACAGAGTTGATAAAGTTGGAAGTTTAGTCCATACAGAAGTATGCGGTCCGATGCAAAAGATGTCTTTTGGCGGTTCAAGATATATGGTTCTATTTCGCGATGACTACTCAAATTATAGATATGTATTTTGTGTCAAGGCGAAGTCTGATGTTTCTGAAGTGATAAGTAAATATATAGATCTAGTGGAAACTTAAACAGGGAGAAATCAGAGGATGATATAATGATGGATCCAGATAATGAAAAAATGGTAATTCCGTTCTTCTGCTGCAACGGATGGTGGTCCCCAGGTACGGCATTTACGCCGTATCTATGTACTGCCGGCTTAACCGTCTCAGTGTGAATGGTGTCCAAGCCTGCCTGATTGGCTAGTTGGTGTAAAGGTTTTCACTTATACCGTTGGACCTCTCTCTCTCTCTCTAGCTCATGAAGATCTCTCCCGACATGCCTGGGTGGGGGAAGCATGTCCATTAAATCGTGACAGGGATGCTCAAGACGATAACAAACAAACATGTACTACATCGATAACATCCTGTTGAGCTGATGCTCCGGTATGTTACGCAGTATGGTAGCAAAATATTGCTACAAATTTTTCGCTGGTTTTAAATTCTTCATTAGCTTAAACGTATACACATACCTTGGGAATATTAAACGAATATTTATTTCTGATAAATTTTTCATTAAATTTAAATAGAAATTCCAGCGCGAATCTTTTCTTATAACCTACCTTTCCCGCCATCTTTCTACTTGCCAACAACAACAATAGCAGGTCCTTTATTCCACAATAAGCTAACAAAAGTTTTGACCTCTCTTGTATTAATCGAGTAAAAAGATGAAAAAGTTAGATATCAACAAAGAAATCTAAAAGTGGAACTCATAACCGTCATAAAAAGTAATTGTCTCGGGTTTTGTTGTTGTTTTGTTATTGTTTTCTCTGGCTGACTTCAACACAAACAAGTCGCCGCCAACTCACACATTCACACTCACTGTATGACAAAAAAGTACCCATACATCCTATCAGACAGATGTTGTTTCCAGAATTGAATGTAGGAAACCAAAAAAATAAAAATTGAGGAGACTAAAGGCAAAAAACGGAGAAAAACACAAAAAAACTTTAGAAGACTTATTGTTCAAATATTGCCTTCATATAAATGCAATACAATTGTTGGCATATCTGCGGGTATCTACCGAAGTGTTAACTGGAGAATGAGAAAACAAGAAGAGTTTTGTTATTTTTGTTATTTTCTTATGGATACGTGGTCTTAAGAATGATCTGGACGTTCATTACTTTAGTTTTATGCATATAGAGGCTGTGTGAAGGGTATTCATTCCTTTTCAATATTCCGAAGAAAACGATGGTATTTAAAGTCACACCATTTTAATATCAACGTAATAACTAGTACACATTCTCATTGGACTCATGTCGACAGCGTTTTTCGAATAGTGTTATATAAATATTTCCCTCAAGCGAAGAAAAAACACAATTTAAAATTTATAAGTTGCAATCTAAACGTTCCACACAAAGCTATGGTTACCATAGCAGAAGGGATGTTTTCTTTTGTCCCTATACGAAAAAACGTATCTGTTGTTGTTGCTTTTAGGTTTCAATCCATAAACGTGTTGTAATGCTTCCAATTTCTGTGTAGTTAGATTTTATTCTTATGTTTTTTTTTTTTTTCAAAGATGCCATTGTACTTGGTCAATGTCTGTCTGTGTGTTGGTGTGTGTGTGTGCCTGGGTAAAAGCTGTTGTTGTGCTATTTTTGTTTCCTTTCAAATCATTTCAAGTGTACATCTTAACTAACTGTGGAAAATTCAATTTGACCGAACTGTTGATTGTTTTCATTCATTGTTATGTTTTTTCCAATTTTCTTTTACTTTCTTTTTTAGCGGGACTGGGAAAGGAATTATAGGTATTGTACAGTGTTTCTTGATTTAAAAGGACCTGAAGGAAGTATGTATAAGCGCGCTGAAGGGAGTCTTTTAGATTAACTTAAGGGAAGCTCTGTTGACAAGATGAAGGCCGTCTTTAAAGACGAGCTAAAGCGATTCTTTTCAGGAAAGTTGAAGGAAGACTCCATAGAAGAGCTAAAGAGAGTCATTGTAAACTAGCTTTATAGTATCTATAGAGGTGCTGAAGTTAGTTTTGCATACAGGGAATCTTTTTGAGTCTTTATCTACAAGTTTGTATACACCAGCTAATGAGAGTCTTTATAGGTGACTAAAGGAAGTCTTGATATACGATCTGATGAGAGTTTTTACAAACAAGATGAAGGGAGTCTCTACAGACGAGTGGAACTCAATTTTTATAGACGAACTGAATGGATTCTGTATACTCGTATATGAGTTGAAGGGGCTTTTATAGACGAGCTGAAAGCGATTTGAAGGGTGTCCTTATATACAAATAAAGGGTGTACTTATTGTCGATTTGAAGGAAATTTGTATGTAGTCGAGCAGAATGAAGTCTTTATTGAGGTGCTGAAGTATGTGTTCATAGCCGCATGGCTGACCCTCCTCAGCTGCGAGAGATGGACGATTTTCTCCGAGGACCGCATTTCCACCATTGCCGTTTATGGCATCTGTGTGAATGCTATTTAAACCTGCATGTAGGCTTGTTGGTATACGGGTTCCCTATTGCAACGTTATCACTCTCTTTCTATATCGTGAAGATTCCTCCTGACATGCCTGGGTAGGGGGTTCTATTCACCATATGGTGAGTGGGATGTCTTTCACGGTAACAACCGGGCAAGCACTGCTACGAGAAAATGTCATTGTGTTTCTGTACTGGAAGAATCGTTGCTCCTCATGTAGATGGTCTACTGAAGACATAAGGAGACACACTGTTGCAATTCTCAGAGCGGCATTCTGACAGATTTGAATATTTTTTCCATAGCGTTGCACTTATATTCGTGGAACTTACTGGCGCCACTTAGTTTACCACAGACTGACCTATAGCTTGGTCAACAAGGTTTCTTTATCTGTTGGCGGTTAAGGACTTAAGCTGTTGAACATGCTGTACAATGTGATCTTTAGAATCTTGGGGTACTTATTGGCCGGAATTCTGCAACCATCGACCGTTACGTTCAACTCAGTGCTCAAATCTCCACTGTGGGGAACAGAGTGGCCGTAGATTTAGTGGTGGATATTTGCATATTCCTCGAGTGGAAAAAGTCAAATAGGAGTTCAGGCTTTTACAAATGACAGCAGGGAAGGTACGTAACGCCGAGGTCGTACAATCATCCGCATACGTTACGATGTCAGTGCGGTCTGGGGGAGGTGGAATACACCCACCTTGGCGTCCACACATATAATTGATAATATAACGTTTCAAACTTGATCGTAGGGTAGTCTGTTCGATGTCCTCCAACAACGTCTAGCGCCACTATCACTATATTATCGCTTGTACTGTTCCACCGCGTGCAGCGCTGTTGTCGGGCAGTGATGCTTACGGGTCTTTGCTACGGGCGACAAAACCAAAATCGGTTTGTACTGTTCACCATTGCTTGCATTTATGTCTGGCTTCTGTAGATCACCCTGTCCATTTTCCAGCCTTCGGGATACTCCGCTCCCGGCTCATCTAGTTATTTCAGCATTATCATGTAGATTCCATCAGGGCCTAACACTTTGGATGATTTAGAGTTCCTGTATAGGAATTCTGTAACTTTTATCGATTAAAAAGTTTTTAAAATTTCTTTTGTTTTTGTAACAACTACAAAACAAACAAAAGAAATTGTTGTAAGATAAACAGTGAGTAAAGTTGTTAAAAAGTTACTGAATATGGGGGCTGATGACATTCGCAACATTATCCATTGTAATTTTGGGTGGTTCATCCTCCACAGGAATAGATCTAATGCGACGTAGTACTCTTCACTTCGCCTGTCACTTCAGAGGTACATGACAGGCTGTCGATTAAAATAACTTGTGCACGTCTTTGTATGACACCGTGACGCAGTGGTGTGCACATATGCCTCTTCTCTTCGCCCTGTCTATTAAAATAACTTGCTCATCTCTTCGGATCAGTCATAGCAACGTCGCCAAACGTGACTGAGGTCTTACATTCCTTTTTTCCGCTCCGCTCTGTTATCCAAACATTGGAATGATTGGAGAGATCTCTGAAGCGGTGATTAGTGTACTCTCTGAAACTAAGCCAACAAGCTTGACCATGATTGTGAAAGTGCGGAGTTCAGAAATCGGGCGGTCTGCTGATTGAGACTAATATGGGGAAATGATCTGACATAAGAGAAAGGATGGTTTGTCAGGTGATGACATTTGTCACGATGGTTATAAGTGGCGACCATTCTCCACTAATTCTGTTAGGGGCGTCCTTATTGGCCGTGCAAAACGTAGAGCTATCAATCTGCTCGGTCGTTTCCGATAACCGAATGCCGCAACTCAAGATGAGCATTAAAATCCCCCAAGACCAGACGGTTACGACCTTTCAAAAGCGGGCTAATGTTGGGTGCATTACCTGGTTTACAGGCGGGAAGTATAGGTTAAGCCACTCTACCTCGGCAGTTGCACACCTGACTGCTCTCTCCATATATTCCATGTACGGGTCATTAGAGCCAGGCTCAAGCGAGATAGGTCTGCATTGAACAGACTGGTGATATGGGAAAGCTAATCTCTCACCTCTACTGATGTTGCGATCCTTCCTCAGTACGTTGTAACCATCACAACGCTATAAGCTGCGGTTGCTTTTCAGCTTGGTTTCCTGCACCGCCGCGGCAGTGATATTCTTCCGACTAATGAAATCCGCAATTTCATCGATCTTATTTCGGAGTCCATTACAATTATATTGCAAAAAGGATGGTTTTTAAGAGTTTGAAACAACCACGTCTGGTATTAAGTGCTGTGTGTGCGGCTGCTGTTGGGGGTCTGCAGACGAGTCGTGTATTCTGATAGCAATGAAAACTCACTGGGGAATGGGTTCACACAACCACTCCCGGCATCTATTGCATCTTACCGAAGTTTGAGTGGTTGATGTGGATGTGACAAACTGAACACATCCGTATTGATCCTGGGTTTTCCTCCGTCCCGTCACTGACCAAAAGAATGCCAAGCATGCATTCCGAGATATTTTGTTCCCAACACAGAAAAACGATACAAATACATACAAACATGTGTACGCTAAAGTGGCAGCCGCTGGTGATAGCACGGGTGTGGGGTGGTTCCGGTAAATTATTTGTGGTTAGTTTCAATGTTAAACTCGCCACCACCACATTAGCGCACACGATATTTATCCAGGAAGGAAGAATAAATCTCGTGTATGTGATCCACACAAACAGAGCGGTTGCATTTGATGTGGTTGACAAAGTTTAAAAGCGAGCCGACGTTGTTTCTGGTAAAGAGGAGATGACGAGAGTCGTTATAGGCGAGATTAAGGGAATTTTTATACATAGACGAGTCTTTTTAGACAAGTTGAAGACCACGATTAAAAGTTAGCCGAAGACTCGTATGTTTTAATACAGCGATTTTTATACAAAATTATCTTAATATATATAAGAAAACGGCTGAATCCAGAACTTTGGAATTTATAAGTGGGTTCTTGTTGGTTTGTAGCGGTGAGATAAGGCTGGGTTTTTGTAAATTCAAACTGGAAGGGTACGAGAAGTACTAAAAGGTACTAAATATACTTCCCTTTGTATTAGGCAAACGGGAAAATCTCGAATTCTGATGTTTGGAATGAGTGTCACTGACGGAGAGTTAGAAAGATGTACCAAAGGCTTTGTTGGAAATTCGAAATACAAGCATACGAAAACTACTACAAGTTACTAAATTTGGTACCAGTTGTATATTTTGAACGGTTATAGATAGAATCTTGAAATTTGATATAGGAATCAAGGTTGGGAAGCGGTGTTGATATAAGGAAGTAGTTTTGGAAATTTGTACTTATGTGTACTAAAAGTACTAAATTTAGTACAACTTGAATTTAGGCGAACGGATACAGCTGGAAACCTGAAGTTTGGAATTAAGAATACTGTTGAAGTGTAGGATTGAGCTATTGAGATAGGGCTTGAAGTTCGTACATATGTATGTGTACGAAAATAACTAAAGTGTACTAAAATTGCTACAATTTGGATTTGGGCGAACAAATAGAGCTGGAATCCTGAAATTTAGAATTGAAATTACTGTTGTATTAAATTTGGTAAAATTTTGATTTGGGTGAAGGAATAGGGATGGAATCCTGAAATTTGAAATTGTGATTACTGTTGGAGTGTAGGATTGAGGAAGTTTTGGAAATTCGTGGTTATGGGTACGAAAAATACAGTATTTGGATTTGAGTGAACGGATACCGCTAGAATCCTGAAATTTGAAATTATGATTACTGTTGACGAAGTTTTTCGAAATTCGTACTTATGATGCGAAAAGTACTGAATGCTACTAAATTTGGTACAATTTGAATTTGTGTGAACGAATAGAGCCGCAATCCTGGAATTTTGAATTAAAATTACTGTTGGAGTTTAGCACTGAGATAGTTTTGAAAATTCGTACTTATGGCTACCAAAATTTCGAAATGGTACTACATATTGTAAATACAATATGGATTTGGGTGAACGAATAGAGCTGGAATCCTGAATTTGCAATTGAGATTACTGTTGAAGTGTAGGATTGAGGAAGTTTTGGAAATTCGTGGTTATGGGAACGAAAAGTACAAAATTTGGAAATCTGGAATTAAGACAACAGTGGGAGTGTGGGTTCCATGAAGTTTTGGCAATTCGTACTTGGAATAAACATTATCGTTGGAGTGTGGGATTGAAGTAATTGTGGAAATTCGTACTTATGGATACGGAAAGTACTAAATTTGGTACAATTTGAAATTTTAAGAGGAAGTTTCGGATATTTGTACTTATGTATTTATATGCAAATTACTATTACTGGGTTTGGAAGAACTGGTAGAGATGAGATTCGCGGTTGGTAATGATTGATATAAAAGGTAATTTTTTTAGGTTCTACCCTTTTGTTATTGCAGGGTATGAGGGTCGCTGATAGCTGACATGGTTTTGGAAATGCCTACCTACTATAAGGCTACAAAAAGTACTAAATGGTACTAAAATTGGTCTTGGGTTTATTTTTTTACAAGAATATACACATGGGTATAGTACGAAAAGTACTAAATGTGGTACCATTTTGTTATGGCAAGAACGATAATATAAGAATTTTTTTGAAAAGTATACAAATTCTGATAGCTGAAATTGTTTTAGAAATACCTTATTTAAGGCTACAAAACCCTTGGGGGAACCTGTAACCCCTATAGGTCGCGTCCCCAGGTGGCGGATAGGGGAATGCTTCCCAGATATGGGTGGTAGGACGGAAATCAAATACGTTCAGCGGACCAACAGGTTGCTGCGTCTGTCTTTAAGTAAAGCGGCAGCAAACAGCGTCTGAACTCCATGGGGAGCGGCTGAAAACTAGATGGAAAACTGTAAACCCTTCAGAAGGCAACGGAAAACCCCTGGAGTACTATCCCATGAAAATCACGCATTATGAATATAAATAATGAACGGCCCTCAGTCTCCGGCCAAACGAGGGTGCTAAGAATCCCCGGAGGTAAAACAAAAAATGACGTGAATATTGGTACCTGGAACGTACGAAGCCTATATGAATCTGGAAAATTAGCTAACACCATTAATGGGATTAATAAACTGAATATTGATATACTTGGAGTTTGCGAAACATGGTGGCCTGATAATGGAGAATTTGCATCTCAAAACGTCAAAATATTTTACTCAGGAAACCTGAATAGAACTCATAGAAACGAAGTAGGTGTCATTTTAAAAAACCACATAGCACAATGCGTAATAGGATTTGTACCAAAATCCGACAGAGCAATGCTTATAAAGTTAGAAACAAAACCGTTAAAACTAAATATTATACAAGTATATGCGCCCACTGCAGACAAGAGCAAAGAAGAAGTGGAAGATTTTTACGAACATGTAAAATACCTAATAAATATGATATATCATCCAAGGAGACTTTAATGCCAAAGTTGGACAAGATATTGTACCAGGCATAACAGGCAAATTTGAACTAGACGAGAGAAATGATAGAGGTGACAGACTTATTCAATTCTGTCAAGAATATGGGTTGAAAATTACAAATACAATGTTCTGCTTGCCAAAAAGAAGACTGTATACCTGGAAATCCCCTCAGGACAAACCAACAAATATAATACGGAACCAGATAGATTATATTTTGATCAATAAACGCTTTTCTTCATGTGTAATGAAGACATCCACATATCCAGGGCACTGGTGTGCACGGGCATCCACTGGTGGCTGCTGTAAAATACTCTTACTTTTATTAATTCAACAAAACTCAGACGTTTAAGTATTTTTTGTAATTATTATATAATAAATAATTTCATCCGCGATTTTAGATTAAAATTGTGTTTTCACAATTAAAAAACAATTTAGAAAAGCCATGAAAAACGACAAATGTTAAATTCTCTTATATTCTCTTAAATTCTGTTTTGCTCACCATTGATCCAGGGGCAGATGTTCCATCGGACCATATCCTGTTAATGACAAATATAAGAGCAAAATTGAAGAGAAACTCAAAGAGAAAAACACGTGGAAAACTCAATACTGGAAAACTGGAGGTACCAAGGGTTAGGACAAGAATGAGGGAGATCATTGATCAAGAATTTAGAAAAATTTAAGCTGCAGATAGTGAACAGATGTGGAATTCTGTTAAAAATACGCTAAAATCCATAGCGGACAATAACCTAGGAATCACAACAACACCACAAAAGAATGAATGGATGACAAGGAGATACTAGATCTGACGGAGGAACGGAGGAGGATACTAGATCTGACAATATTAGATATGCCGACGACACAACCATACAAGCCGATAGCATTGCAGGGCTGCAATACCTACTTACTAGACTAACAACGCACAGTGAAAGCTATGGTCTAAAGATAAATATTAAAAAGACTAAGTACATGGTTATTTCCAAAGAAAGTATGGGTAATCAAACACAATTAAAAATTAAAGATATGGACGTGGAAAGAGTACATAGCTTTAAATACCTCGGCGTCACAATAAATGACAAGTGGAACATTTCAAATGAAATAAGAAGCAGAATCGAAATGGCGAGAGAAGCTTTTGTAAAATACAAGAAAATTTTTTTAAGTCATGATATTACTATAAAGTCGAAACTAAGATATCTGACAACATATGTATGGTCTGTTTTGCTATATGGAGTCGAAATGTGGACCCTGAAGGCAGTTGACATGAAAAAACTTGAAGCTTTCGAGATGTGGATTTACAGACGAATTCTAAAATTACCATGGACCAAGTTTGTAACGAACAATGAAGTACTGCGAAGAATACACCAAGAAAAAGAGCTTATACGTACAATAAAGAAACGAAAAACAGCATATCTTGGACACATCATGCGAAACAGCAAAACAAACTACTCCAAAACATTATCCGATGCAGAATAGAAGGCAGTCAGTCCAGGGGAAGAAAAGAGAAGTCTTGGATTAACAATATTTAGGAATGGACCGGCATAAATGATGCTTCAACTCTATTCAGCAGGTGCAGAAATCGACAATCTTATGCTGAAATAATAAACAACTTATAAATACATATAAGCACTTAATATAATGTAATATATTTTATGTAATTGCACTGATTGCCATAAATTCGTAAAACGAATAGGTAAATAAAGAAGAAGAAAGGCTACAAAAAGTACTAAATGGTAAAAAAGTTGGTCATGGGTTTATTTGTTTACAAGAATGTTTTACTTTCTGGCGACCTAAATCCCTTAATTAAAATACCTTCAAAAATGTGGCTTGTTGTTGATGTGTATAGGTGAGATACGGCTAATTTTGAGTCGAACTAAAGTAGTACGAGTAATAGTAGTAGCTATTAGTACAGCAAATTTTTCAGTGTTCGCAATTTCCATATAAAATATTCTTTATTTGTTTTTTTTATATCCTTTCCGCATGCGAAGTAGCGGGCACTTTGCTAGTAGTATATAATTGGATTTGCAACTTTCAATGTCTGGTGGCTCGAAGATGTAATGCTAACAGCAAATCCAAAGAATTGCTTCTGATTTCTCAACTTAGTTGAATTTTGGAAATGAGAAATTTCTGCTTGTAGTACCTGACCATTTAATTTCCATTTGCTTTAACATTTGCCCTACAGTGTTGATTTTTATTGGGGTTTTATTATTTTGAATAAAGTGCGTGTAGCCATTGTGCAGCTGTATGTATGTGCGAATATATAATAACAGTGTCCATTCTCGGAATGCTATTTGATTCGTTTATTATGGTCAGTTCAAATACTCTAACGAAACTAAAAGCAAATCAGAAACTGAAAAGGGCAAAAAAGTAATATTTTCACTCTACCATGAAAAAACAAAAAACAAAATCTACGTAAGCCAACAGCATTTTGTTGTATTTACACAAAATTCTATATGTTTCGGCCCATTCAAATCTTTTTCGCTTTTCTCTCATTTCCCCAAAATTTTGGTATGTTATTGTACGACACAATGTTATTATGAACCAGATTGCTGGTCTGTCCAACTAACTAACTTCGTACTGCTGACACAAGGTGAAAGCAATTTCATGCAACTTTTATTTGATTGTCTTTACGCTAAATTAAAAATAAGATGTGTAAAATACAATGTTATGTTGATTGTATTCACTTTTGGTGTATTATCAGATTTTTTGATGTTGTCTTCAAGAAATGGATGGGGTAGGAGGGGAGAGGTGGATATTGCTTATTAATGATGAAGGAAATTGGTAGATGGACAGAGTGATCTGTTGTACATAGCGGCTTACAAGTATAATAATTGTCTTTTTAAAATTGTTACATATTTTCTAACCGAATTTTCTTAGAAACCACACAAATTATTGAGCCGCTTTACCTCGACCACAGTATCATCATTCATCTTATTCCAATAGAAGGAAATCTGAGCTATTATGCAGCTGATTGGGGGCGTAGAAATTCAAAACTCTTGATCTACTATAACGAGTGGGTTTACCGAAGGCTGAGGTTAGCTCAGCCGTTTCCAGGGTCGACTTAAGGACCCACGAACCTTAAGTAAGAACAACAGTTAACTGTGATTCAATGCTTTATTGATACAATTACGTATATATGAATATTCAATGGTTTTGAGATTAGTCGGGGATGTTGTGTATATTGATTGGCTGATGCTAGGAACAATCTCGGATGGATGCTTGTCGGCCCGATGATGATCGGGTGTGGGGATGGGATTAGTGATAGTCGGTTGGTTGTCGGCTCCACAGCCGTCGGATATGTGGATCGGCTCGGTGATATTCGGTTGTTGGTTGCTCGTCGACAATCGTCGGATGTATTGCTCGGCTCTGGGTAATCGGATGCCGTCGGATACGGTGGGCTCGTTGGTAGTCGTCGGCTGTGTTTGCTCGGTTCTGGGGTGCTCGGATGCTGTCGGCTTGTTGGTAGTTGGCGTCGATATTCTTCTCGGCAGTACTCGGCTCGGTATTGGATCTACAATCGGCTGGGCGGCTTTCGGGTGATTGATCGTACTCGGCTGTTGACGGCAGAGTTCGAAAATAAACAGTACACTAACTTAGTGTACCGCTCCGAGAACAGTATCACTAAAATATTTTTAGCGTTAGTGTTCCGGAACACGAACACTAAAAAATATTTTAGTGATACTGTTCCGGAGCACAACGAAAAAACGTAGTGTACCACATTTTGGTACACTAAAAACGTTGGGTACCGCAGTCGGAACACTAAAAATCGTAGTGCTCCGCAGTCGGAACACTAAAAATCGTAGTGCTCCGCAGTCGGAACACTAAAAATCGTAGTGCTCCGCAGTCGGAACACTAAAAATCGTAGTGTTCCGCAGTCGGAGCACTAAAAAATCGTAGTGTACCACATATCGGAACACTAAAAAATAACGTAATGATAATGTACCACACACGAGTTTATTATGATTTGGGAGGAAAATTAAATATTTATAATTTTTGAGATAAGTACAAATTAAGACATAAAAACACAGATACACCTGTTATATCCATGTATGTATACATATTAATTAATAACGTTGGGAACTTAAGTAGAAAATATGACAAACTTTAATTCGGTTCTTGTACAATGGCGCACTAAAAATTGTAGTGTTCTGACTGTGGATACATAGAAAATACCACAAAGGAGTTTATTATGATTGGTGAGGAAAATTAAATATTTTATAATTTTTTTTAATAAATACAAATTAAGAAAAAAGCTATAATAGAACACGTGAAAAACGTCTGATTTGATTTTTGGAGAATGGATCAATAAAAATCGTAGTGTTCGGCTGCGGAGCACTAAAAATCGTAGTGTTCCGACTGCCAGATCACTAAAAATCGTAGTGTTCCGATTGCCGGATCTCTAAAAATCGAAACAATGGATCAATAAAAATCGTAGTGTTCGACTGCGGAGCACTAAAAATCGTAGTGTTCCGACTGCCGGATCTCTAAAAATCGAAACAATGGATCAATGAAAATCGTAGTGTTCGGCTGCAGAGCACTAAAAATCGTAGTGTTCCGACTGCCGGATCACTAAAAATGTTAGTGTTCCGACTGACGGATCTCTAAAAATCGAAACAATGGATCAATGAAAATCGTAGTGTTCGGCTGCGGAGCACTAAAAATCGTAGTGTTCCGACTGCCGGATCACTAAAAATGTTAGTGTTCCGACTGCCGGATCTCTAAAAATCGAAACAAAGGATCAATAAAAATCGTAGTGTTCGGCTGCGGAGCACTAAAAATCGTAGTGTTCCGACTGCCGGATCACTAAAAATTTTAGTGTTCCGACTGCCGGTTCTCTAAAAATCAAAACAATGGATCAATAAAAATCGGAGCACTAAACATCGTAGTGTTCCGACTGCTGGATCACTAAAAATGTTAGTGTTCCGACTGCCGGATCAATAAAAATCGTAGTGTTCGGCTGCGGAGCACTAAAAATCGTAGTGTTCCGACTGCCGGATCACTAAAAATTTTAGTGTTCCGACTGCCGGATCTCTAAAAATCGAAACAATGGACCAATAAAAATCGTAGTGTTCAGCTGCGGAGCACTAAAAATCTTAGTGTTCCGACTGCCGGATCACTAAAAATGTTAGTGTTCCGACTGCCGGATCTCTAAAAATCGAAACAATGGATCAATGAAAATCGTAGTGTTCGGCTGCGGAGCACTAAAAATCGTAGTGTTTCGACTGCCGGATCACTAAAAATTTTAGTGTTCCGACTGCCGGATCTCTAAAAATCGAAACAATGGATCGATAAAATTGGTAGTGTTCGGCTGCGGATCACTAAAAAACGTAGTGGAACGCTCTTTCAGGCAGTTTTGGCCTTAAGAATGTGCAAACTTTTCGGAAAATGTCGATAAATGACATTGTGCTACAAAATTTGTCCAGAAAATTATTCAAGCGTTCTGATGCAAAATTCCATCGTGTTGGGATCCATGGAGAACGAAAATGCCTTTACTTCGTTTGGGTCACTTCGTTTTATTTTTTTATAACAGTAAAAGTAGTGAAAATCTGAGTTTCTTATATTTTCAAATTTAAACGGGCATATCTTATTTTTTCCACAACGGATTTCTTTTGAACATTCTTCCTTTTAAAGGGGTGAAAAATATCTTTTGAATAAGCTATTATTGTTTTAAATCGGTTAACAAATGGCTAAGTTATAGTGGTTTATGTCTGAAAACCCCCACAAAAAACCTATAAAGGAATTTCTCATAATTTTCAAAATAAATATTGAACAAAACAAAAAATATTATATTTTTGAAAATTATGAGAAATTCCTTTATAGGTTTTTTGTGGGGGTTTTCAGACATAAACCACTATAACTTAGCCATTTGTTAACCGATTTAATAATAATAGCTTATTCAAAAGATATTTTTCACCCCTTTAAAAGGAAGAATGTTCAAAAGAAATCCGTTGTGGAAAAAATAAGATATGCCCGTTTAAATTTGAAAATATAAGAAACTCAGATTTTCACTACTTTTACTGTTATAAAAAATAAAACGAAGTGACCCAAACGAAGTAAAGGCATTTTCGTTCTCCATGGATCCCAACACGATGGAATTTTGCATCAGAACGCTTGAATAATTTTCTGGTCAAATTTTGTAGCACAATGTCATTTATCGACATTTTCCGAAAAGTTTGCACATTCTTAAGGCCAAAACTGCCTGAAAGAGCGTTCCAATGCTTTTGCGATGTATTAGAGAGTTTTCAACTACTGTATTGGCTACAATTTTTGTCTTTGTGTTGGATCGAAAATCTCAATAGTTTGGCTGTTATATGCCAAAATATCCAAAAAACTTTAATAAAAAACTTAAGATTGCTAAGTCTGGAGTTTCCCCCATTGGCTTAACTTCATCACTTTCCTCTTTGCAGAGAAAAATGTTTACAAAACGCACTGACAGCTTGCAAAATTTACTGATCGCTACCAATATCATGATTTCATCCCGGCGAAGGGAATTATCAATTGGCTTTTCAGTTTTTGAAATGATGATTTTTTTTAGTGAAAACCTGAACTCTTTAAGCATCGAGTATTCTCATGTTAATGAGAATGATGCCCACTTTTCGGCTTTCCCAAAAAAACACCAGAACAAAATATTTGCAAGCTGACAGCACGATTCAACTAAGAAACCATCGATTTCTGTTAAGTTGAAATAACATCAACACAGTTACCTGTGAGTATGTCGATGGAATTTTATTTACAAAATTCCGTTTTGCGCGTGCCTTCGCTGTTTTTTGTTTGTTTTGTTTTAGTTGAAGATTCAATCATATGATTGCTAAGTCTGGAGTTTCCCCCATTGGCTTAACTTCATCACTTTCCTCTTTGCAGAGAAAAATGTTTACAAAACGCACTGACAGCTTGCAAAATTTACTGATCGCTACCAATATCATGATTTCATCCCGGCGAAGGGAATTATCAATTGGCTTTTCAGTTTTTGAAATGATGATTTTTTTTAGTGAAAACCTGAACTCTTTAAGCATCGAGTATTCTCATGTTAATGAGAATGATGCCCACTTTTCGGCTTTCCCAAAAAAACACCAGAACAAAATATTTGCAAGCTGACAGCACGATTCAACTAAGAAATCATCGATTTCTGTTAAGTTGAAATAACATCAACACAGTTACCTGTGAGTATGTCGATGGAATTTTATTTACAAAATTCCGTTTTGCGCGTGCCTTCGCTGTTTTTTGTTTGTTTTGTTTTAGTTGAAGATTCAATCATATGATTGCTAAGTCTGGAGTTTCCCCCATTGGCTTAACTTCATCACTTTCCTCTTTGCAGAGAAAAATGTTTACAAAACGCACTGACAGCTTGCAAAATTTACTGATCGCTACCAATATCATGATTTCATCCCGGCGAAGGGAATTATCAATTGGCTTTTCAGTTTTTGAAATGATGATTTTTTTTAGTGAAAACCTGAACTCTTTAAGCATCGAGTATTCTCATGTTAATGGGAAAGCCGAAAAGTGGGCATCATTCTCATTAACATGAGAATACTCGATGCTTAAAGAGTTTCAGGTTTTCACTAAAAAAAATCATCATTTCAAAAACTGAAAAGCCAATTGATAATTCCCTTCGCCGGGATGAAATCATGATATTGGTAGCGATCAGTAAATTTTGCAAGCTGTCAGTGCGTTTTGTAAACATTTTTCTCTGCAAAGAGGAAAGTGATGAAGTTAAGCCAATGGGGGAAACTCCAGACTTAGCAATCATATGATTGAATCTTCAACTAAAACAAAACAAACAAAAAACTTAAAGTTAAAATCGGGAGGCTCGATTTTCACGGTAGATATATGGTCCAGAGGACTTTTTTGCTCAGTTCAATCCGAGGAATCAGAAACGCGAAGGGCTCATTAAGGTTTCAAATCGCCCCGGCCTAATAGTTAATGTTACACACAAATCATAATAAACTCATGTGTGGTACATTAGCTTGGTGTTTTGCACGTGGTACACCACGATTTTTAGTTCTCCGGCATTCGGACCACTATGATTTTTACTTATCCGGCAGTCGGAACACTAACATTTTTAGTGATCCGGCAGTCGGAACACTACGATTTTTAGTGCTCCGCAGCCGAACACTACGATTTTTATTGGTCCATTGTTTCGATTTTTAGAGATCCGGCAGTCGGAACACTAAAATTTTTAGTGATCCGGCAGTCGGAACACTACGATTTTTAGTGCTCCGCAGCCGAACACTACGATTTTTATTGATCCTTTGTTTTGATTTTTAGAGATCCGGCAGTCGGAACACTAACATTTTTAGTGATCCGGCAGTCGGAACACTACGATTTTTAGTGCTCCGCAGCCGAACACTACGATTTTTATTGATCCATTGTTTCGATTTTTAGAGATCCGGCAGTCGGAACACTAACATTTTTAGTGATCCGGCAGTCGGAACACTACGATTTTTAGTGCTCTGCAGCCGAACACTACGATTTTTATTGATCCATTGTTTCGATTTTTAAAGATCTGGCAGTCGGAACACTACGATTTTTAGTGCTCCGCAGTCGAACACTACGATTTTTATTGATCCATTGTTTCGATTTTTAGAGATCCGGCAATCGGAACACTACGATTTTTAGTGATCCGGCAGTAGGAACACTACGATTTTTTGTGCTCCACAACCGAACACTACGATTTTAATTGACCCATTGTTTCGATTTTTAGAGATCCGGCGGTCGGAACACTATAATTTTTAGTGATCCGGCAGTCGGAACACTACGATTTTTAGTGATCCGGCAGTAGGAACACCACGATTTTTAGTGCTCCACGACCGAACACTACGATTTTTATTGACCCATTGTTTCGATTTTTAGAGATCCGGCGGTCGGACCACTATAATTTTTAGTGATCCGGCAGTCGGAACACTACGATTTTTAGTGATCCTGCAGTAGGAACACTACGATTTTTAGTGCTCCACAACCGAACACTACAATTTTTATTGATCCATTGTTTCGATTTTTAGAGATCCGGCGGTCGGAACACTACAATTTTTAGTGATCCGGCAGTCGGAACCCTACGATTTTTAGTGATCCGGCAGTCGGAACACTACGATTTTTAGTGATCCGGCAGTTGGAACACTACGATTTTTAGTGTTCTGCAGTCGAACACTGCGATTTTTAGTGTTCTATTGTCCAAAAACCAAATCAGATGTTTTTCACATTTTCTTTTAATTTTTATTTAATGAATATATATATAAATATATAAAATATATAAAATTTTTAATTTCCTCAGAAATCATAATAAATTCATGTATGGTGCATTACCTTATAGTTTCAAAACGGGGTACAAAACGATTTTTAGTGGTCCGGCAGTCGGAACACGACGATTTTTGTGCTTCATTCCACAAGAACTAAATATTATTTTATTTTCATATTTTTGACCAAATTTTGTAACGTGTTTAACTAATGTAAACATATATGGATGTAACAGTTTATCTAAATTTTTATTTGATCAAATTTAACCAAATATTTAGTTTTCCTTAGAAAACATAATACCTTTATTATTTTTTAGTGTTCCAACACGTGGTGCACTATGATTTTTAGTGATCCGGCAGTCGGAACACTAAAATTTTTAGTCCTCCGCAGTCGGAGCACTAAAATTTTTAGTGCTCCGCAGTCGGAGCACTACGATTTTTAGTGCTCCGGCAGTCGGAACACTAAAATTTTTAGTGCTCCGCAGTCGGAACACTACGATTGTTAGTCCTCCGCAGTCGGAGCACTACGATTTTTAGTGCTCCGGCATGCGGAACACTACGATTATCGTTGTGTTCCGGTACAGTATCACTAAAATATTTTTTAGTGTTTGTGCTCCGGAGCGGTACACTATCGTAGTGTACCTATCCACCTTGGTACGGTACAGAACGGTACGGTACGATATTATAGTGTTTATTTTCGAACACTGGTTGACGGTCGGTTCTGCTACTCTGCAAAGAGAAGAGTCGGAAATGGTTAGGTAACGGAGCGAACGAGTCGACAGGAGCGAACGAATCGACAGGAGCGAACGAATCGGCAGGAGCGAACGAATCGACAGGAGCGAACGAATCGGCAGGAGCGAACGAATCGGCAGGAGCGAACGAGTCGACAGGAGCGAACGAATCGACAGGAGCGAACGAATCGACAGGAGCGAACGAATCGGCAGGAGCGAACGAATCGGCAGGAGCGAACGAATCGACAGGAGCGAACGAATCGACGGGAGCGAACGAGTCGACAGGAGCGAACGAATCGGCAGGAGCGAACGAATCGGCAGGAGCGAACGAATCGACAGGAGCGAACGAATCGGCAGGAGCGAACGAATCGGCAGGAGCGAACGAATCGACAGGAGCGAACGAATCGACGGGAGCGAACGAGTCGACAGGAGCGAACGAATCGGCAGGAGCTAACGTATCGCAAGGTCGATGGCTAATGTAATCCTCGGTAGAATCGAATTGGACTGCGGACGTCGGTTAACTCCAGCACTCGACAAATTCAGCGACGAAAACTAAACATCTTATCCATCTGGGTTTACAGAGTGAATGAGAATTATTTGTAAGGCGAGTTAACCAGGAAATACACTGAAGTTTGAATAATGTTCGAATAGAGTAGTAATTATGCATGAAGTAGGGATTATGCATGCACTGATAAGGTAGTTTTGTATTGAAACTGGATGTAATATCAGAGGGGCGGTTTTGCAATGTAGCGGTCACGTTACACTACTTTTGATGTCTTGAATTTCTCTTTTATATTCTTCAATTAGGTTGGTAATAAGAATAATAATAATTTCAAAACTGCTACAATAACCTTTGAAACTAAAGAAATCTTCCGCCAGTGGTTAACAGACAATAGGTTGTACCCAAACTATGTAATAATCAGACCAAAAGGGATGACAGCCCAGTAACGCTCTACAAAGTGAATGAGAAAGTAACACAGAAAACGTGGATTTAAGAGGAACTTACTTTTAAATATGAATATGCACGTTTAGGAAGATGAATAAAAAACCAACAACTACAAGAAGCTTGCTACCCAAGTTATTATACGTGACATAACGATTAAGATACATACACACATATATGTGTATGTAGGTTGTTTGCTTGTGGTAAATGTTGGCTCTTTTAAGTGTTAATGTCGTGACATAGTTTATGTGCTCTGTGTATGTACAACATCAACGGCAAATGTGTGGGGCTATAAGTACGTAAACAGCAACATTTTCACGCATTTACTCACACAAAAATATATGCAGATGAATAGCATATAGTATGAAATACTTGAGAGACCTAAGGGTGAACACACATATATTTTACCAACATCCCGAAATGACAAGAGAGACTTCCTCATATAAATAAGTGCATCCCGATTCATATAAGCTCAATATTTTCATATCCGGATCCGAAGTGTATTTTTGGCCCAGTTGTAAATGTGATGTTATCTGGTACCACGCTGGCAGTATTTACAAATGGGGAGACAATCCAACTGCGGCGGGTTTTTCGATATAAAATTGAACCGAAACAACCTTATTGTACACATGTTTTTATTTGTATCGGAAAGCCTGCTTCGGATTCTTTTGGTTCGTGCCGGGACTGAGAAAAAAACAGGACTATAAGAGATGTGCGCGGTTTGTCACATCATCATTCGCCACATTCAAACTTCTGTGAGATGCAATAGATGCCGGGGGTGGGTGCATATAACGGATTGGTTTGAACTCGCCTTAAAAGGACTACAACCCTGACTATTTTGCTGCATGCTGAGTGAACACAGCCCAAGTATATCGTCGTCGTCATCAGAATACGAGACTCTCCTGTAGTCCCCCTCAACAGCAGCCGCACACGCAGCACTTACTAATCCCTGAAAGTGGATACTTTCTGCCATTTTAAATAGTGAAATAGTGAACTTTATGGCGGTGGCGGCGGTGCAGCAAAGAACGCTCAACAACAACTGAAAATTAATACTTTTTGCAATTTAATTGCAATGAACTCCGTGGTAAGGTCGAGGAAATATTTGACTTTTTGGCGGTGGCGGCGGTGCAGCAAAGTACGCCCAACAACAACTATAGCTTACAGCATTGTGATGGTTACAACGTACTGAGGAAGGATCGTAATATATGTGGCGGTGAGGGGTAATGATTTCCTATAGCACCAGTTTGTTTAATACATACCTATCTCGCTTGAGCCGGGTTCTAATGCCGGGACGCGCTTCTTTGCATGACAGTATAGTGAGGGCGCCCACTGAGTTGTTTTTGCATTTGCTTCTCTCTCTCTCACCTACAGTGTACATGTACATAAACAAACGATGAACATCATGTGGTTGTTGTTTTTTTAACCATGCATACACACATGCTTTAGTATTGATGGAAATATTATGGACAATGCTGCTCTAATGACAAGTCCATTGAACGTATGGAAGTAGCAGCCAGGTGTGTACTCAAGTTTATAGGCTCAACATTAGCCCGCTTTTCGATGGTCATAACAGCCTGGTTTTGAGGGACTTTAGTGTGCATCATGATTTGCGGCATTCGGTCCACGGAAACGACCAGAGGGGTATAGTGCTCTCTAAGCAGACTGATATCTCTAGTTTGCATGGTCAATTGCGATTTTTATCCTCTTTTTTCGGCTTCTGCACCATAGATGCTAAACCGTTCAAAATTCAAGAAAACAATCAACAACAATCATTTAGCAAAGACATCAGTAAAACACTTTCTGGAACTGCGAGCTGTCTATAAACGGTTCTTAAAGGCGAAATTAGCAAAAAACTTTTAAAAATATTCGATTTTTATACTTTTTTTCCGATTCTGGTCCACAGATACCGAACCTCCCAAAAATTAAGGATACAATCAACTACAAGCATTTACCTAAGATCCTAATAAACAACTTCCTAGAACACAAGATATCTTTGCTACATTATTGTAGTTGATTTTTTTTTTTTTTTTTTGAATATTGAACGGTGAACCAGAACCAGAGAAAACAGGATAAAATATCATTTTGCTATTTTGACCTTTAAGAACCATTAATTCAGAGTTCGTATGTTCTAAAAAGATGTTTACTGAGATCTAAGGTATATTTTTGTAGTTGGTTGCCTGCTTCAATTTTGATCGGTTTGATAGCTGTAGACCAAAATCGGAGAAAAAATTATAACGGAAATTTGACCTTGACGATTTGCACCTTGAAGATGAGGTTGAATGGATTTTATGTGTTCTCAATTATTATTTTGTAAGACGAGAGCTACATCATTGCTTCCACGAGTGAATCCAAATTCTTAGCGGTTTAGAAGATATGAGTCGGTTAAAATGACCCCTTTCTTGATGTGATAGGGAAAAACGCTGGGACGCGAGTCTTCTTATTTTTGGTCTTCTATCACGCTGCGGTGTCAGAATATGGTTAATAAACCATGACTCAAAAAATTACAATTAGGGCTAAGTGGGTTTATACGAGGGCTGCACGAAAACTTTCTGGTCTAGATAACTCCGCAAGTTGCCAGGTGCCCTTTGATTTTTTTTGGAGAGTGTGATAATTTTTGGCCTAAACGTACTCAGGGCAGTGTCTTGAAGAAATCACTTTGGAAAAAATTTAATTTATTTGTAAACATTTTTGTCCGATAACACTGTGCAACATTTTTAAGGTGATCTTGTGCAAACAATTCGAACTGAGGATTTTTTGAAAGTACAGACCCAAACGACAAGAAACCCTAGTTGGGTTTTGTTGTGTCAGATCGAGCTCGGATTTTATGGCCCCATCTAAACATGGTTAAATATTGAGTTTTTAAAGAAATTCGGGGCTATATCTCTGAAACCAATGCGAATCTTCTTCTGACCTCTGAAGCAAATTTGTAGATAAGGCCAAGAATAAAATATTTGGAGAAATAATGAACTCGAAAAACTACATTTACATTTTTATAGATTTAATAAAAATGTCAATAATGTAGTGAAATCCGAAATGCGATAATAAACTGTTGGTGTGAACTGTGTTTGATATTACTTACTTACTTACTTAGTTGGCCCATTACAGAACACTTGTTCCATAGACCGAACTAAGAAAAGATCTCCATTCCTCTCTGTTTTTCGCTTGACTTTTTGGAATACCGCGCCTTTCCATTTCTTCATCCACTTGTGTGCTCCATCGAAGCTTAGGCCTGCCGATTCTGCGTGCACCGCCATGTGGCATGTATTCATACGCCTTTTTAGCGGGTTCATCATCGCTCATTCTCATGATATGGCCTAGCCAACGCAATCGTTGCATCTCGATACGTTTAACTATATGCATGTCTTTGTATAGCTTATATAGCTCGTGGTTCATACGACGTCGATATTCACCGTCAACGCAAATCGGCCCGTAGATCTTTCGAAGAATTTTCCTCTCAAACACACCAAGCACTGCCTTATCTGCTTGCGCAAGTACCCATGCTTCGGAGCCATACATTAGCACGGGTAGTATCAGCGTTTTGTATAGTGTTATTTTTGTTTGACGAGATGTGGCTTTGTTTTTGAATTGCTTACTTAATCCATAGTAGCATCTGTTGGCCAATACAATTCTTCTTCTTATTTCACAACTGATGTTGTTTGTTGTGTTTATGGCAGTGCCGAGGTAGACGAAGTCTTTAACTACCTCAAAATTATAGGTACCAACTTCTACGGTTGGTCCGAGCTCTATGGACGCTTTGCGCGTCGACACCATCAATTTGGTCTTTTCGCCGTTTACCGCCAGACCCACTTTCGCAGATTCTGCTTCGACCTTCCTAAAGGTATCAGTTACTTCCTTTACTGATCGTCCCATGATGTCTATGTCATCAGCATAGGCAAGTAACATGTGGCTATTGGTGTAAATTATGCCATTTCTTTTGACATTTGCATCTCGTATTACCTTTTCCAGCAAAATGTTGAATAGGTCACACGAAAGGCTGTATCCTTGTCTGAAACCTCTTTCGGTACAAAATTCTTCGGAGAGGTTCTTTCCAATTTTAACTGAGGACGTAGTATCAGTTAAAGTCATCTTACAAAGCCGGATGAGCTTTGCGGGGATACCAAATTTAGACATTGCATGGAATACCTTTGATCGGAGGGGACTGTCGAATGCTGCTTTATAATCGACAAAAAGGTGAAATGTGTCGATCTGCATCTCTTGGGTCTTCTCTAGGATTTGCCGCAGGGTAAATATCTGGTCAATGGTGGACTTGCCAGGTCTAAAGCCACATTGGTATGGTCCAATTATCTCGTTGACCATAGGCTTTATTCGTTCGCACAGTATCCCTGACACTATCTTATAGGCAATAGGGAGTAGACTTATGCCCCTATAGTTGGAGCATACAGTCTTATCTCCTTTCTTGTGGACGGGACATAGGATTCTCAGGTTCCAATCGTCGGGTACGCGTTCTTCCTTCCAGATGGTGCTAACTAGCTGATGCATACACCTTATCAGCGCGTCGCCTCCGGTTTTAAACAGCTCGGCTGGTAAGCCATCGGATCCTGCTGCTTTATTATTCTTCAGCCGGTTGATTGCTGTTTTTACCTCATCTTGGCCGGGTGGTATACATTCTATACCATCTTCTGGGATTGGATCTGCGGTATCATCGTCTTCGCCACTATTGGATACCAGCAGATTGGAGAAATGTTCCTTCCATATCCTGAGCACGCTGTCTGTATCTGTTACCAGATTACCTTGCTGGTCTCTACAGAAGGATGTGCCTGTACCAAAGCCATCTGTTTGATGTTTCACTCTTTGGTAGAATTTTCGGACTTCATTCTGGCTCCTGTACATCTCGATTTTTTCACACTCCCGCTTTTCCATTTCTCTCTTTTTCTTGCGGAAAAGACGTTTCTCTTCTCTCCTTTTCTCCCGATATCTCTCTCGTGCGCTACGCGTTGCCACTGATTGTAAAGTAGCTCTATATGCCGCATTTTTATCTTCGGTAGCAGCACGACACTCCTGGTCATACCATGAATTCCTTTGTGGAGGTCTCTGGAATCCAAGTATGGATTTTGCGGCTGTTTGCATGGAGTGGGCAATATTTTGCCATTGTGTTGTTATGTTATCGGGACAAGGAGTGCTCGCGTTAAGCAATTGGGCTAGTTGAGTGGAATATGCTGTGGCTATTTGTTGTGTTTGCAGCCTATCGATGTCCAACTTCCGCGTTGTGTCTGTTCGTGCTTTATTTGCAACGTTTAGACGGGTACGTACCTTTGCTGCAACAAGATAGTGGTCCGAATCAATGTTTGCGCCTCGGAACGATCGTACATCCAACACGCTGGATGAATGTCTTCCATCTATCACAACATGATCAATTTGATTACTTGTTCTTTGATCTGGGGACAGCCAGGTGCCCTTATGAATATCGAGATGCTTAAATCTGGTACTGCTAACTACCATGTTTTTTGCAGCTGCAAAGTCTATCAGCCTCATACCATTGTCAGATGTTTCACTGTGGAGACTGAATTTCCCGACTGTTGGGCCAAAGATATTCTCCTTTCCAATTTTGGCATTAAAATCGCCAAGAATGATTTTAATGTCATGGGCAGGGCAACGGTCATATGTTTCTTCTAAGCGCTCGTAAAATATATCTTTGGTCTGTTCGTCCTTTTCTTCAGTGGGAGCATGAGCGCAAATAAAGCTGATGTTGAAGAATTTAGCTTTTATTCGAATTGCAGCAAGTCTTTCATTCACTGGGGTGAAGCTGGATACCAGATGTTTTAGTCTCCGACTAACTACGAATCCGCAACCAAACTCATGCTTTACGTCATGGCAGCTATAATACAGTGCGTCACCTTTAGGTGTTGTTGTGACGCCTTTCCCAATCCATCGTATTTCCTGTATGGCAGTAATATCGGCCTTGTACTTTTCAAGTACGTCTGCCAATGCGAAGACTGCACCTTCTCTATAAAGAGTGCGAACATTCCAGGTGCAGATTCGCAGATCATGGTCCTTAAAACGTTTGCGGGGTTCGTCAACTTTAGAGGGGTTTGTTTTTCTTTTCTTTCGTTTTTTCATAGTAGGATGTTTTTTCTAGGGGAGGGTTACTAACCCGACGCCCAAACCCAAGTTTTTAACGTTCTTATGGGTGAACGCGCGGCACATGTTAGCTCACTACCTTTAACGGGTGTTAAAGGCAGTTCCCCAGGTGACACCACGGGGAGGTCAGTGTCCACTTGAGATGAAAGAGGGACCAAGATAAATCCTGGGCTTTGCCATGTTAAAACCGGTCAGGACCGTTCCTTGGTATCTTCCATCCCCTACGTCACCCTGTGTTTGATATAGGTGTTGTAAAAGATATGATGCAAAATACCGCTGAAACAACATGAAGTAAGCATTTTAGAGTTTCAGAATGTTCCAAAGAATTGTTGAGAACTTTATTTGGATGATTTTTGCAAAAGGTTACTTGATTCAACTCCCAACTGTTTAGCCGATACTGACCAGATTTTCAGCAATTATGTAAAATTTTCTATATTTTATAGATTTTGTGCCCTAGATGGAGTTTTTCTTACGTGGTTCTTTCAAAAGATAAGCTCTACTAGTTTAGGGCTACAATATTGCTAAAGACAGCAAGGCCAAATATCTTTTCGTTTCTGAGATAAAGGCTCGATAAATGCAAAAAGTGTAGATTTAGCCAGGTTTAGATGAGACCATAAAATCCGAACTGGATCTGACAGGACAAAACCCTACTAGGGTTTTTGTAGTCTAAAGATGTACTTAAAACAAGTAAAAAAGTATCAGTTGGCTTTGCCGACAGAGATATACCCTCAGCCTGTGTATATTGAAACAACATTTTCCCCAAAATACGTATGTATTTAGGGGTTTTTAAAAATTTTGGGCGTTTGAACCGACAAAAATGTTGATTAGGATTAAAGATCAAAAGTTTTGCGGGGGAGATACTAAAAGGAATGGATCGACATTGACCGTTATGGAAGTGGATCTCCAGCCACAACATATGGTGCAATAGGGGCTTTTTACATTCTTCGGGCTGTTTGCTCAAGAAGTATGGACTTGCCCCTAAAAAAACTTTTACAATCGTAATTGAGGCAGCGAATTCAAGTTGCTTCAACAAAAATCAATGTGATTCGATATCAGGTCTTAAAGTGAACTTATCCGAAATTTTGTGTGGGAGGTACCGGATGGAGTGGACAAATATAGTCCATATTCGAAGCTGACCTATACCTGGTAGATATATTAGGATGTGTGAAGTATGGACAAAATCTGTCACTCCTATCAAGAGTTATCGTACGCACACTTTTTTCGAAAATTTTGAGCTTTTGTGGGGGAGGTACCTGAAGGAGTGGACCGATATGGCTTATCTTCGAACTTAAACTAAGATTGCCCAAAATATTACAAAGCAAAATTGTGGATCGGATCGGCAGATCCGTTCGAGTGTTATCTTGCGCTCCAACCA
Organism: Musca autumnalis; assembly: GCF_047663935.1. NCBI lineage: Eukaryota > Metazoa > Arthropoda > Insecta > Diptera > Muscidae > Musca > Musca autumnalis. Next base: position 168,538,993 of record NW_027411755.1, read on the forward strand.
CTACACACATAGGTGTCATAGGGCTTTTTTGTATTTTTTAGGTATGGACTTGCCCCGATTCGAGAGCAGGCCCTAAACTGAACTTTTCCGAAATTTTGTGTAGGAGGTACCCGAAGGAGTGGACCAATTGAGTCCATATTGAAACCTTATCTAAGTCTGGTACACATTTCACGATGTGTAAAGTATGGACCAAATCGGTTACTCCCTTCAAGAGTTTTCGTGCGCACAAATTTTCCGAACATTTTCGAACTTTTGTGGGGGAGGTACCTGAAGGAGTAGACCGATATGGCCCATCTTCGAACTTGAACTAAGTTTGGACAAAATATTACGATAGCCAAATTTTGGACCAAATCGGCTCATCCGTTTGAGAGTTATCGTGCGCACCAACCAGTCAGACAGACGGACAGACAGACAGACGGACGGACATTGCTAAATCGACTCCAAATTGTCTGAAACACATTTCGTCCAAACATACTTGGGGTCTAAAACCATTATTTCGATGAGGCACATTTTGCCCGTATGAAAGTGTATATCACCAATATTTTTGAAAATTTAACATAGCTGAAGCCAAGGTTTACCCTTTTAGAACACGCGACTTGTGATTGTATATTATACAAATTAAATGTTTATGGATAAAATGAAATGTTTTTGGACGTGGCAAAAAATATTGGCCTCAAAAGTTAATTTGCGTGGAAGCTGTGGCTATATTTATGTTAGAAAATGGGTAAAAATGGGTTGAAGCCAACGTGTCTTTTTTTGTTTTCTCTCGATTTGTGAGTAAACCACACTTCTCACGATTTTCCTGTCAAAGTAAAAGTAGAAGCCAAGTAAATAAGGATAATCTCACTAATGTATAACTTTTCAAAATTTCATCAGCGTCTACCAATAAATGACGCTGACATTTTGAAGCCAAATTTACAGTGTTTTTTGACATTTTCTTCTAGTCGCGTTCCGCAAACAGATTTTTCAAAAAGGCTTTAATAGGATTATAGTACTTGCGATTCTGAGCTTTTTGATACGTATATCGTGAATGTAGCCTCCACAGCTTCACAGAAATATGTATCGAAATGACGAAATTTTGTGTGAATATTTTTCTAAAAATCATATTATTTGGGCCTAATTTTTACAATTGTCATTCGATTTCCTCGTACTTGATTGCACATTTTAGTTTTTTACGTTCCGGATCTAATAAATCATTCTCCGTGAAAATCCATCCACTAAAACGCGAGTTACAAGAAAATCCAAAGTAGAAAAATCACCTAAAATTGTTTTTGGAAATATCGCGTATTTTATCGCGTTTTCTGCGGTTCGTTTCCACTGCAATGAAACAACTAATACAGCATCTTTGTTTTAGCGGAAACAGAGATTTGAAAACTTCACTGATAAGGGAGCTACATTCATTTTATCCCAAAAAATAGTGTGTGATGCTACATCCACGGTTCTTCGTTGACCGCCTTGAAATAGATGTATATCGATGTAGATTTTTATGGTGGACACTGAAATCGGATGCGGACAAAAAGCATACGCACTCCGCGCAAGTTAGCGACGTTATATAGGTTTTTAGGCACTAAGATGCAGCCGATGCTACATCTTAGCCTCCAAATTAAATTTCGAAAACTATATTCAAATTAAAAGATACGGTATTACTGTACATGAAAATCATATGCGGACAAACTGATTTTGATAATTACGCGATTTACACGTATTTAAAAATGCATATAAATAAAAATGGGTTATTTGACCTTTATTTCCATTTCAGAAGCTTTGACATATATCCCCATCAACCCAATTAGCTTCCCTAATGGGAAAGCTTTAATATGAATGTCAATAAAGCAAAACCCGTCTATTTTGTTGGGAGATTTAAGCAAAATGAAGGAAGTATTCCTATAAATTTTTACAATATTTTCTACTAAATAATGCATGTGAAAAATATTTTTTTAAACAAAAAATTATTTTTTTGACCGAAATATGTGCTTATTTTCGCTGTAACATCCAAACTATAACACCAATCTGCATGATTGTAGTCTCATTTGATTTGCCGTGAAGTTTGGATCCACAGCAATTTTTTTCTTGTAATTTTATGACCACTAAATGGGCCTTAATTTTGAAAAAAGTAGACTTATATTCAATAATTTATCAATTTTTTGTACATTCCGCGAATTCTGTGTAACATTTTGCAGGTATTATGCAATCTACTCGCTGAAGTAACTTCGAGAGAACTTTTTTGTAACAATTGTGCTCATTAAAATAATTAGCGTTTTTATAATATTTTCTTTCTTAAAAAGCGAAATAAAAGCGCCATAACTTTTGTCCGCAACAACCAAAAATTGGCTCGCGACCAGATTCGTACTCGGAATTTTTTTCTTAACCTACATATCAAAAATCGTTGATGTAGCGCGAAAAAAATTTATCCTTTTTTTCTGAAATGGAATATGAAATAATTGACAATATTCCTGATATACCCTTTCTAGCCTAAAGGCTGAGGGTATAAAAAATCATACTAGAAGTTGTTTGCATTTTCAGTGTTGCTTGGTGTAATTTTTCACAAATTTCGACGTGGATAATCACGACAAGAGTGCACGATCAAATTAAACCTTTGTGTTCCGATAAAGGACCATCCTATTGCACTTTGAAAAACTGTTTTAATGAATTCAATTGGTGCCGACACTCCCAAAAACGAAGGTAGTGAGAGTCGCCCAAATTCGGCCGTTGTGCCAGAAAAATTAGATCCAGCAAAATTGAACAATCGCTCAAAAAAGGCTCTTGTGGATTGGTGCAAAGAAATTCTAAATAAAAACGATCTCGTAGCATCAAGCTACGTTTATAAGATCGTTACAAATGAATCTTGGTTCTATGTTTAGGAGCCCGAAACAAATGAGAATCGACCGTTTAGGTCTTCGAAAGCGAGCCAAATCCAAGGAATGTTGTTCATGTAAGAAGCACTTCGAAGCAAATGGTCGCATGCTTCTCCGGAAAAACTGTACCTCGAAATATTGGTTTTAAATGAAAGCCTTTTCCGACAATTAAGAATCGATTTTGCCCAGTCCGCTGGCTGATGCGCACTATATCTCTCGAAAGGATCAATCGATTTGGTCCTCGTAATGTTTTGTCCAAACTTACTTGAACTGCGTGTATGGACCATACTTGTCCATCGTTTCGATTACCTCCCCACAAAATAAAATAACTTTTCCCTAAAATGCAGTTTAAAGCCAGTTCTAGGATCTTATTGAAATTTTTACGGAAGGCAATCCTCGTAGCCCCTGTTACTTGTGCATTAACCCACACTTCTCGAGATAATGTTAAGGAGTTTGTAAAAACCAGGGCTAAAAACCCATCAGCCGTCGTGGAATGAAATCAAGTCTAAAGATTCATTCAAAATATCCATTACACAGATAACAATCTGCAACCCCATCAATTAACGTTAACTATAGAGAGAGCTTCACTCCATATCATCTGGAGAGCTTTCTCTTATTTCAAATAAGAGTTCGTTGTCCAATTTTTAGAGTGCCGCTAATCCGGCTTGGTGTCGTCCGGAGCATTGCTAAGTTTTGCTTTTCTCCGGGGTGTACTCGTTCATACACTTGATCACCCAAAAACAAAAGTGTCCATTACTACCTCGTTACATTTGGAATCTGGATATTTTCGCAGGCAAGTTTCTTAGCGACGATCAGACCTCTGTTAGTCGAGTTGTGCCATTAAATCTGCAATTTTCATCTACTCTCATCCTAACCCTAAAGAACTTTCAAATTTAACAAAATGAATGACAAATTTGCAACACTTTTTTCTGACATTCATACATTCACATAAATATTCCAAGTAGGGTATACTATGACCTGCGTAAAGTAGGCCTTTACCTCAACACTCAAGTACCCTTATGAATACTGTTTTCTTTTATGAAAGGGAATACAAAACTGAAATAATCATACATACATAAAAAACGTTCATTTATATACTTTTGTTGTTTTTTATATGTACTGCTATATGTAACTGTAGTTATTATACATACAATCATACGTCCATGGCATTTATAAGCATTTAAGCTGTACTACACATTATGAGGTCACTGTGTCAACATTTTTTAACAACATTGTTTACACTTGAGCTTATTGTAGAGGGGCTAAGTACCTTTGGTTTAGTCTCTTTTATACAGGTGAGTGTATGCACGTACTTTTGTATGTATGTATGTATGTATTCTGTTGCCTTTGGCTTTTAAACTTAAACTTCAACGTCAAACAACAATATAAAAACAGAAAAAGAAAAAGCAACAACAACAACGACAATAAAATATTCTTTTGACCAGCTCTTATAATTGCAAAAATGTATGAATAACTGCACGCATTGTAACATTTTAAGTTTTTTTATGAATTTTAAAAAGTCTTTGTGTTTACTTTGGGTTTAAAACATATTGTATAGAAAACATATAAGGTTAGATTTTAATGTGGAACAATCGGAGTTTAGAATGTTGCATATTAGGCTTATGACTTTTTGACATTTTTTCTCAAAAATGATTTCCTGTAGCAGGGATGAATGAAGTTTTGTCTAATAATCACTATGCTATCGTTTATTCCATTGAAATATAAAAAAAGTTCACGCACAAATCGATTTTAAAAATATAATTTTTTGAAAAAATGTATGAAATGAAAAAAATTTTTTTTTTTCAAAAATTATTTTTTGTTGTACTAATGAATAAATATAAGCCTACTAATAAATATAATAATGTTTATTTCATTCAAATATTGAAAAAGGTCGTGCACAAACCACTTTGAAAAAATTTAAAATTTTTTGTTTTTTGTTAAAAAATTATATCTTTTAATAAAAGCGTTTACGACATTTTTACGATTCTCAGAATTGAATAAAATTAGTGGGAAAACAATGTTATGTCAGTTTAATTACCTCATGTGACTATAAAGTTTAGTTTCAATTGTATATCTGCTTACAGTGACTTCAAAAAATTGTCCATAATTTTGATAAATTCAAATTTTAAAATAATTTTGTGCGTGAGGTTTTTTCACAGAATCACCTTATAAATATGATTTTATGTAATCTTATGGCAAAACTCATCACGCTATGATACAGGGATATGAGGTTGTAAAAAAGTCATAACCCTATTGCATATACATAACATTTATTGTTGTTGTAGACAAAGGCTACATGTGTCTGGTTCGGAATAAATAAAAGATATTTCTGTAAATTATATCTTTATAAGTAAAATTTTAATGTCGTCCGTTGGTAAATGCATTAGTTGTAAACGGCTGGACCGATTTTGATAATTCGTTTTTTTTTTTTGAAATGTTTGTCATAACTTTTTATGAAGAGAACATTTGAAAAATTCCAATATAATTTTTTTTACAAAAACTTCAAAATTTTTCAGTTAATGTACGGGGATGGCCATCGGTGAAAATGTCTACAAATTTCGTTGAATTTTGGAGGGCGCGGGGTACTTCCACTATACCTACTTTCATACCCTCCACCATAATATGGAGGTTATAATTAAATTTGTCATTCCGTTTGTAACACATCGAAATATTGATCGAATAAAATTCTAAGTCGATATAACAACGTCCGTCTGTCCATCCGTCTGTTGAAATCAAAATACAGCTCGCAAACTTTAAGTTTTGTAATTTGGCATAAAAGTTTATTTTACTCCTAGGATGTTTGGTATTGCAAATGGGCTATATCGGTCCACGTTTTGATATAGCCCCCATAGAACGGTACCTCCCGATTTTCGGTATTGTGAAGGTTTTAGCATCATTATCACACCGAAATGGCTGAAATTTGGTATTTAGTCTTCATTTGGGGTATAAAGCTTTCCATATGAAATTTGTCGGTATATAGAAATATCCTATATGGGGATTTCGAACGTTGTGGCCTCAATATTCCTCCGAAATGGCTGAAAAACGGTACTTAATCTTCGTTGGGGATATAAAACTTTCCTCCAGAATTTTGTCGGTATAGGCCCACGCCTTCATATAGCCCCCATTGAACAGTACCTCACGATTTTCGGTATTTTGAAGGTTGTGGCCTCAATATTCCTCCGAAATGGGTAAAATGTAGTACTTAGTTTTCATTTGGGGTATAAAACTTTCCATATGAAATTTGTCTTCATATAGCCCCCATAGAACAATGCCTCCCGATATGGGTATTTTGAATGCTGTGGCCTCAATATTCCTCGGAAATGGCTGAAATATGGTACTTAATCTTCGTTGGGGATATAAAACTTTATCCCAGAATTTTGTCAGTATAGGTCCACACCTTCGAAGTATGAAATTTTATTATAGCCTCCTCAGAACGGTACCCCTCGTTTTTCTGTGCTTTGAAGGTTGTGGCCACAATAATCCACCGAAATGGCAAGAATTTGGTATTTAGTCTTCGTTGTGGATATACAACTTTCCATATGAAATTTGTCGGTATTAGTAAACGCCTTCATATAGCTCCAATAGAACAATACCTCCCTCGGGAGTTTGCAGGTTGTGGCCTCAATATTCCTCCGAAATGGCTGAAATTTGGTATTTAGTCTTCGTTGTATATATACAACTTTCCACCACGCCTTCATATTCCCCTTATAGAACGGTACATTCCGATTTTCTTTATTTTGAAGGGTTGTGGCTACAACCGAAAATCGCCCACCGAAATGGCGGAACTTGGGTATTTAGTCTACGTCGGAGGTAACAACTTTTCCGACTGAAATTCGTCGGTATAGGTCCACGTTTCGATATAGCCCCCATAGAACGGTACCTTCAGATTTTCGTAATTCTGAGGGTTGTGACGTCAATATCCCACTGAAATAACTGAAATTTGTTATTTAGTCTTCCATGGGGTTATAAAATATTCCAGAGGATAAGTATAGGTCCACGTCTTCCTATGTACCCCATAGGGTACCTCTTGATTTTCGGTATTTTGAAGGTTTTAGCCACATTATCTTATCGGAAGTTTGGTATTTAGACCTCTTTGAGCCAAAAAACTTTCCGCCAGATATTTGTAGGTATATATAATTCGAAGTTTTAATATAGCCCCCATAGAACGGTACTTCCCGAATTTCGGTTTTTTGAAATTGTTGAAATTTGGTATTTAGTCTTATTCATAAACGAAAGGAAACTAATTTTTCCCTTTTACTTCAATACAACTCGTGGTGGGGTTCGGCCCAGCATAGTGAAACATCTGACAACGGTATGAGGCGGATAGACTTTGCAGCGGGAAAAAACATGGTACTTAGCAACACCAGATTTAAGCATCTCCACATTCGTAAGGGCTGGCTATCTCCGGATCAGAAAATATGAAATTAGATTGATCTCGTTGTGATACATGGGTGACATTCATCGAGCGTGTTGGATGTACGTTCCCAGGAGTAAACATAGACTCGGACCACCACCTTGTTGCAGCAAACGTACGTACCCGGTTAAACGTAGCAAATAAAATACGAATAGACACAACGCGAAAGTTAGACATTGGTAAGCTGCAATCACAACAGATAGCCACAGCATATTCCACTCAACTGGTCCAATTGCTTAATAAAAGCACTCCTCGTCCCGATAACATATCAGAACAATGGCAAAGTATTGCTCACTCCAAGCAAACAGCCTCAAAAATCCATACATGGATACCAGAGACCTCCACCAAGTAATCCATGGTACGACCTGGAGAGTTGTGCTGGTACCGAAGAGAAAAATTCGGCATATAGGGCTACTCTACAACAGAGGTGCACACAAAGAACATGTTATTCTGGGTGATTGTATGGGTAAGAAAACCGAATATTTCTAAGAGTAAAAGTAATTAAACTAAACTACTATCATTGTTAAAATCCAACAAGTAAAAAAGCGTTAAGTTCGGCCGGGCCGAACTTTTCATACCCTCCACCATAAAATATTCTAAACTAAAATGGAATAATTAGTTTTCATTCCTGTCCCCAACTTTAAGTGGGTACGTTAAAATGTCAGATAATGTGTATAAAATGCTTCATTCGGGAGACCCTTTTTTATGTTGACAATTTTTGGTGGGCGAGAAATTGGGAGGTACCGTTATATATGGGTTATAATAAAACATGGACCTATGTTGACAGTTTTTGATGGGAGCCTTTAATATCAAATAACTCCTAATTCTGTTAAAAATTGTAGCTAGAATCCTCAAAATACCGAAAATCGGTACATAACGTAGGAACTTCAAAAGTCATAAACAACTAGTTCGGAGGTATGTGGGCTATACCAAAATATGAACTTAAATGAACAATTTTTGTTGCAGAATTTTTGTTGGCTTTTAAATTTCAAATTACAGAAAGTTCGTCCAAAAAATAAACTAAGGTACGGAAAATCGGGAGGTTTGTTTTGGGGCTATACCAAAACATGGACCTACGTGGTTAAACATTTAAGTAAAATCCTCAAAGTACCGAAAATCGGGAAGTATCGTTATATTGGGGCTATGTTGAAAATTGTTGATGCAGATGTGTGGTGACCACAACAACCTTCAAAGGTCAAATTACAGTTAGTTCGGTTAAAAATTTTAGCTAAAATTGCCAATTACTGAAAATTGGGAGGTACTGTTATATGGGAGCTACATATATCCGAACATGGACCTATGTTGAAAATTTTTTATGGAGAGGTGTTGTGACCACTAAGAACTTCAAATGTCAAATTACTGCAAGTTCGGTTTAATATTGTAGCTAAAATCATCAAATTACTGAAAATCGGGAGGTACTTTTATATGGGAGCTTTATCAATACATTGACCTTTCTTGACAATTTTTGGTGGAGAGGTGTGGTGACCACTAAGTATTTCAAATGTTCAAATTACAGATAATTCGGTTAAAACTTGTAGGTAAAATTCTCAAAATACCGAAAATCCGTTATATGGGGATACCGAAATCCTTTATAACGAGGTACCGTTATATGGGGCTATACCAAAACATGGACCTACGTTCATAATTAATTCGAATATAAGTTTTTTTGGTCACTAGGAACCCTATATATCAAATTATAGCTAATTCGGTCTAGAAATGTGAATTTAAACGTCAAAATACCTGAAATCGGGCGGAAACGTTATATGGGGGCTATTCCAAAACATGCACCTATGTCCACTAGTTGTGTAAGTTTGTTGACATTTAAGAACCCTAAATGGCAATTTATAGCTAAATCGGTCTGTAAATGTAACTAAAAACGTCAAAATGCCATAAATTAGGGGTACCGTTATATGGGGGCTATACCAAAACGTGGACCTATGTCCACAACTTTTGTTATATAAATTTATTGACATATAAGAACCCTAAATGTCAAATTATAGCTACATCGGTCTGAAAATGTAGCTAAAAACGTCAATATACCGTAAATCGGGGTACCGTGATATGGGGGCTATACCAAAACGTGGACCGATATAGCCCATCATAGAACTTGACCTGCCTGCAAACAAAAGACGCATTTTCCCAAAATTTCAGACAATTTTGGTGGAGAGGTGTGGTGACCACTAAGAACTTCAAATGTCAAATGTTCAAATTACAGCTAATTCGGTTAAAACTTGTAGGAAAAAATCTCAAAATACCGAAAATCAGGAGGTAATTTTATATGGGGCTATACCAAAACATGTACCTATGTTCATAATTTTTTTCGAATATAAGTTTTGTGGTCACTAAGAACCTTAAATATCAAATTATAGCTAATTCGGTGTAGAAATGCGACTTAAATCGTCAAAATACCTGAAATCGGGCGGTAACGTTATATGGGGGCTATTCCAGAACATTTATCTACGTCCACTAGTTATACCCTCCACCATAGTATGGAGGGTATATTAAGTTTGTTTTTCCGTTTGTAACGCATTGAAATACTCATTTGCGACCCTATAAAGTATATATATTCTTGATCAGGGTAAAATTCTGAGTCGATCTGTGCATGTCCGTCCGTCCGTCCGTCCGTCTGTGGTAATCACTCTAGCATCCACAAAAATGGAGATAGGACGCTGAAATTTTGGGAAAGTGCGTCTTTTGTTTGCAGGCAGGTCAAGTTCGATGATGGGCTATATCGGTCCCCGTTTTGGTATAGCCCCCATATAACGGTACCCCCCGATTTACGGTATTTTGACGTTTTTAGCTACATTTTCAGACCGATTTAGCTAAAATTTGACATTTAGGGTTCTTAAGTGTCAATAAACTTATATAACGAAACTGGTGGACATAGGTCCACGTTTTGGTGTAGCCCCCATATAACGGTACCACCCGATTTACGGTATTTTGACGTTTTTAGCTACATTTTCAGACCGATTTAGCTATAATTTGACACTTAGGGTTCTTAAGTGCCAATAAACTTATATAACAAAAAGGGTGGACATTGGTCCACGTTTTGGTATAGCCCCCATATAACGGTACCCCCCGATTTACGGTATTTTGACGTTTTTAGCTACATTTTCAGACCGATTTAGCTATAATTTGGCATTTAGGGTTCTCAAGTGTCAATAAACTTATATAACAAAAGTTGTGGACATAGGTCCACGTTTTGGTATAGCCCCCATATAACGGTACTCCCCGATTTACGGTATTTTGACGTTTTAAGCTACATTTTCAGACCGATTTAGCTATAATTTGACACTTAGGGTTCTTAAGTGTCAATAAACTTATATAACAAAACTGGTGGACATAGGTCCACGTTTTGGTATAGCCCCCATATAACGGTACCCCCCGATTTACGGTATTTTGACGCTTTTAGAAAAAATTTTCAGACCGATGTAGCTATAATTTGACACTTAGGGTTCTTAAGTGTCAATAAACTTATATAACAAAAGTTGTGGACATAGGTCCACGTTTTGGGATAGCCCCCATATAACGGTACCCCCCGATTTACGGTATTTTGACGTTTTTAGCTCCATTTTCAGACCGATTTAGCTATAATTTGGCATTTAAGGATCTTACGTGTCAATAAACTTATATAACAAAACTGGTGGACATAGGTCCACGTTTTGGTATAGCCCCCATATAACGGTACCCCCGATTTACGGTATTTTGACGTTTTTAGCTAAATTTTCAGACCGATGTAGCTATAATTTGACATTAAGGGTTCTTAAGTGTCAAAAAACGTATATAACAAAAGTTGTGGGCATAGGTCCACGTTTTGGTATAGCCCCCATATAACGGTACTCCCGATTTACGGTATTTTGACGTTTTTAGCTACATTTTCAAATTGATTTAGCTGTAAATTGACATTTTGGATTCTTAAGTGTCAATAAACTTATATAACAAAACTAGTGGACATAGGTCCATGTTTTGGAATAGCCCCCATATAACGTTACCGCCTGATTTCAGGTATTTGACGTTTTAAGTCACATTTCTAGACCGAATTAGCTATAATTTGATATTTAGGGTTCTTAGTGACCAAAAAACTTATATTCGAAAAAATTATGAACATAGGTACATGTTTTGGTATAGCCCCATAAAACGGTACCACCCGATGTTCGGTATTTTGAGATGAAGTTTTAACCGAATTAGCTGTAATTTGAACATTTGACATTTGAAGTTCTTAGTGGTCACTACACCTCTCCACCAAAATAGTCTGAAATTTCGGGAAAATGCGTCTTTTGTTTGCAGGCAAGTCAAGTTCGATGACGAGCTATATCGGTCCACGTTTTGGTATAGCCCCCATATAACGGTACCCCCCGATTTACGGTATATACGACCGATGTTGCTATAATTTGACATTTAGGGTTCTTAAATGTCAAAAAACTTATATAACAAAACTTGTGACATAGGTCCACGTTTTGGTATAGACTAGCTATAATTTGATATTTAGGGTTCTTAGTGACCAAAAAACTTATATTCGAAAAAATTATGAACATAGGTCCATGTTTTGGTAAAGCCCCATATAACGGTACCTCCCGATTTTCGGTATTTTGAGAATTTTACCTACAAGTTTTAACCGAATTATCTATAATTTGAGGATTTGACATTTGAAATTCTTAGTGGTCACTACATCTCTCCACCAAAAATTGTCAAGAAAGGTCGATGTATTGATAAAAGCCCCATATAACGGTACCTCCCGATTTTCAGTAATTTGATGATTTTAGCTACAATACAAAACCGAACTAGCAGTAATTTGACATTTGAAGGTTGTAAAAGTCGCATTAGCAATTTTCAACATAGCCCCAATATAACGATACTTTCCGATTTTCGGTACTTTGAGGATTTTACTTAAAATGTTTAACCGAACGTAGGTCCATGTTTTGGTATAGCCCCAAAACAAACCTCCCGATTTTCCGTACCATAGCTTTATTTTTTGGACGACATTTGAAGTTTCCACGTTATGTACCGATTTTCGGTATTTTGAGGATTCTAGCTACAATTTTTAACCGAATTAGAAGTTATTTGACATTAAAGGCTCCCATCAAAAACTGTGAACATAGGTCCATGTTTTATTATAACCCCTATATAACGGTACCTCCCAATTTCTAGCCCACCAAATTTGTCAACATACATAGTTAGATATAGGCACCATAAAAAAGGGCCTCCCGAATGAAGCATTTTATGTACATTATCTGACATTTTAACGTACCCACTTAGAGTTTGGGACAGGAATGAAAACTAATTATTCCATTTTAGTTCAAAATATTTTATGGTGGAGGGTATGAAAAGTTCGGCCCGGCCGAACTTAACGCTTTTTTACTTGTTTTTTATATAAGTTTATTGACACTTAAGAACCCCAAATGTTAATTTATAGCTAAATCCGTCTGAAAATGTAGCTAAACACGTCAAAATGCCGTAAATCGGGGGTACTCTTATATAGGGGCTATACCAAAACGTGGACCTATGTCCACAACTTTTGTTATATAAGTTTATGGACACATAAGAACCCTAAATGTCACATTATAGATAACTCGGTCTGAAAATGTAGCTAAAAACGTCAAAATACCGTAAATCTGGGGGTACCCTTATATGGGGGCTATACCAAAATGTGGACCTATGTCCACAACTTTTGTTATATAAGTTTATTGACATATAAGAACCCTAAATGTCAAATTATAGCTAAATCGGTCTGAAAATGTAGCTAAAAACGTCAAAATACCGTAAATCGGGGGGATATCGTTATATGGGGGCTATACCAAAATGTGGACCTATGTCCACAACTTTTGTTATATAAGTTTATTGACACTAAAGAACCCTAAATGTGAAATTATAGCTAAATCGGTCTGAAAATGTAGCTAAAAACGGCAAAATACCGTAAATCGGGGGGTACCGTTATATGGGGGCTATACCAAAACGTGGAACTATGTCCACAACTTTTGTTATATAAGTTTATTGACACTAAAGAACCCTAATTGTAAAATTATAGCTAAATCGGTCTGAAAATGTAGAGAAAAACTGCAAAATACCTTAAATCGGGGGTACCGTTATATGGGGGCTATACCCAAACGTGGACCGATATAGCCCATCATCGAACTTGACCTGCCTGCAGACAAAAGACGCATTTTCCCAAAATTTCAGCGTTCTATCTCCATTTTTGTGGATGCTAGAGTGATTACCACAGACGGACGGACGGACGTGCACAGATCGACTCAGAATTTTACCCTGATCAAGAATATATATATACTTTATAGGGTCGCAAATGAGTATTTCAATGCGTTACAAACGGAAAAACAAATTTAATATACCCTCCATACTATGGTGGAGGGTATAAAAAGAATCCCAGAACCTTAGAGCTGAATGCCCAAGCCAGAAAACATTAAAATTTGTTTTGGCATTTCCTAATTATTTCAGCCATGCGAAACTCAAAGGGATCAAAATGGTCAAAAGAACTCTTCACCACAAATTAGCTAAATTAGAAACTAATTATTTCATATAAGTTCCGAATATTTTATGGTGGAGGGTATAAAAAGCTCGGCCCTGCCGATCTTAACTCTTTCTTACTTATCAATATTAATATTCAAACAAAGGATATAGTCGGGACGCGACCGACCATGTGATACCCTACACCACTACCCCTGTGCATAAGCTTTTCCCTGGTAAACATTTCTTTTAGGGAATATAAACCGACTACCACCAAAAATAATATGCCTCTTTGTCTCTGGTATCCCCATAAGCAACCAAAATTACCGATCAAAATTACGACCTGTAGCTTGATTGCAAAAAAATGGAAGAATTGGATGCATTACCGATTATTGTGGTATCTCCCTTGTTTGACCACCTTCGCCAACCGTTGTAATAAAGGTGATATTTTCTACTTTCCTTGCCATGTTTTGCTTTTGATATACCTCTTAAAGAAACAGAGATATTGGCTTTGAAATAAAATGTTGACTTTTCTCCAAATAAGTGTTTGCCCATTCCGACTCCTAAATATTATCCGACCATCACCAAAATCAATATGCTTCTTCATCTGTGAGACCCCCATTAACCCTGAAAGTTTCGTGACGATCCGATCAATATTGCGACCTGTAGCGTGATTTCCAAAAAAAATAGAAAAATTGGATGCATTACCGACTATTGCGATATCTCCGTTATTTGGTTACCTACACCGACCTAGTTTGCATCATTATAAAGACGGGATCTTCTACTTTCATAGTCAGGCTTTGCTTTTGGAAAATTTTCAACTAAAGCTGTGATATTTGTAAATATAATTAAAATCGCAAAAATGAAAATTGGGGTTTTATTTGCTACTATTGCGATATCTTCGTTGTTTGATCACCTACGAGCACCTACTTTACATCATTAGAAAGGTGATAATTTCTGCTTTCATTGTCAGGTTTTGCTTTTGGTATACCCCATATAGAAGCTGAGATATTGGCTTTGGAAAAAAACGTTGTCTTTTTATCCACCTAAGTTTTTTGCCCTTTCCGACCCCTAAATATTATCCGACCATCACCGAAATCAATAGGCTTCTTCCCCTCCGGGACCCCCATCAACATCCAAAATTTCGTGACGATCCGATCAAAATTGCGGCCTGTAGAGTGATTACAAGGTTTAGATGGACAGACGGACAGACGGACGGACGGACGGACTGACGGACGGACACACATAGCCAGATCGACTCAGCTCGTCGAGACATTCATTTTGATATATATAAGTATGGGTCTACGACCATTATTTCGATGCGTTACAAACTTTTTGGCCAAAACCAACTTATAATACCCTCCCCACATAGTGGTGTAGGGTATAAAAAGTAAGAAAGCATCAGTCATCTGTTTACCCTAAGCCGCAGACCTAAAGAAACGAAGTAAACACAATACTTCTGACGTAAAGGTTTTTTTTTTGAGTTTGGGCCAATTTCTCAGGATTTACACCCGAAAAAATTGTACAGGTTTAGCAAGGGTCGCATAAAAACATGTAGCCAAACATTTGAAAACCATACGAGACGAGTTCTTAAACTGCACTCTTCCTAAACTTTGTGTGGGAGGTACCCGAAAGAGTGGAACCATGTATTCGGACATAATTCGAGGCTGTATGAACTAATACGATGTACAACGTTTGGACCAAATCGGATTCTCCTTTTTGAAAGTGTTCAAAAAGTTGCGAGATGAGCTGTTAAACTGCACTTTCCCAAATTTTGTGTGGGAAGGACGAGACCGATATCGTCCATATTCCAACCTGATACCTGACTAAATGAAATAATACGATGTGTAAAGTTTGGAACAATCAAAAATTCCCTGCGAGAGTTACCTTGCGGATTTGCCATTTTAGTTTGTGCCGTCAAGGTTTCTTGGAGCTTTTAGGCTATTATCTCGGGAAGTATGTTTATGCTACCGAAAAAAATTTAACCGTCGTAAAGGGAGCCGCAAGGACAACCTGCTGAAAAATGTCAAAACCATCCGAAACGAGCTTCTAAACATTACTTTTCCCGAATTTTGTGTAGGACGTGACCTAAAGAGTGCACGATATAGCCCATATTTGAACCCGATCTATGCTGGAAGATAATATTACCATATACAAAATTATGACCAAGTCGATTACAACCTTCGAGAGTTTTGTAAGTACCATTATGGGGAACATTTTTGAACTTTTGTGGGGGATATACCGGAAGGAGTGGACCGATATGGTCTTTGAACTTGAACTAAGTTTGGACAAAATATTAGGAATGCAAAGTTTTAGACCCGATCGTTCCACAGTTATCGTGCGCACCAGCCAGCCTGACGGGCATTGCTCAATCCAAATTATTTGGATTAGGCACATTTTTATACCCTCATCCTTTACGATCGAAAGGGTATATACACTTTGATACGACCAAAAATGAGCCTTATCGAAATAACGGTTTTAGACCCCAGGTATGTTTGGACGAAATCCGTTTCAGACAATTTAGAGTTGATTTTGCCATGTCCGTCCGTCTGTCTGGCTGATTGGTGCGTACGATACCTCTAGAACGGGTCAACCGATTCGAATCAAATTTTGGACGAGACCGATATCGTCCATATTCCAACCTGATACCTGACTAAATGAAATAATACGATGTGTAAAGTCTGGAACAATCAAAAATTCCCTGCGAGAGTTACCTTGCGGATTTGCCATTTTAGTTTGTGACGTCAAGGTTTCCTGGAGCTTTTAGACTATTATCTCGGGAAGTATGTTTATGCTACCGAAAAAAATTTAACCGTCGTAAAGGGAGCCGCAAGGACAACCTGCCGAAAAATGTCAAAACCATCCGAAACGAGCTTCTAAACATTACTTTTCCCGAATTTTGTGTAGGACGTAACCTAAAGAGTGCACGATTTTAAAATTTTTTTTTGACCAACGGTACAGAGATATCGCCTATTGAAATTATCACATTTTTAAAGAACTATGTCCAAATAAATACTCATAACTTCTTTAATAATATTAAGGAAAAATTGTATCGACAAATTTTAAAAAATTCAGAAAAAATAGTATTTATTCGCATCCCATTACGATTTAGAGCTTAAAATTTTTGTAATTGAACGTAGTTTAACATATAATTTTTTTGAAAAAATCGAAGGGTACAATCATATTTAAAAATTGATTTTAAATATTAAATCCCGAAAATTGCATTGAAGCCCACTGTGCATTTCTCTTTTATTGTATTTCTTTCGATAGCTGATGAAAAAACAAACAATTCAAAAAAAAAGATGGTCCCATTTGGACCAATATCAAAGAAGTTATGAGTATTTATTTGGACATAGTTCTTTAAAAATGTGATAATTTCAATAGGCGATATCTCTGTACCGTTGGTCAAAAAAAATTTTTAAAATATACTAAAATGTTCTGTTGGCTAGGAGCATTAATTGAACCAAAAACAATTGAAATCAAAAATTACTTTTCTCCGAACTGTCCGATTTCACTTGGAATTCCCCATATACACTTTGATATGACAAAAATGTGCCTTATAGAAATAACGGTTTTAGACCCCAAGTATGTTTTGACGAAATTAGTTTCAGACAATTTGGAGTCGATTTAGCCATGTCCGTCCGTCTGTCTGTTTGGCTGGTTGGTGCGCACGATAACTCTCGAACGGATCGTAATATTTTGTCCAAACAAAATCGGACGATTTTCTACAAAAATATTTTCACTATTTAAGAAAACAAAAAAAAGTTTTTGTAAAAATGTGCAAATACCTTCAGAAAAATAAAAGCGCCACAGGCCAAAATATTTTTGATAAAAATAGCGGGATTTTCTACAAAAATATTTTAAATTGAACTTTGGTGGCGTCGTTTTTAGTTGGGATAGCTAATACAATTTTGTTTTTTCAAAATAGTCTGGCTTAGTCCCATTGTTGTTGTTTTATTATTTTAAAACAACTAATTTATTAGTGGAAAAAGGTTGGCATTGTTCGCCAAGGGGTGAGGCAGGAAAGACTAGTTTCGATCCACGCCACTGGATCTCATCAGTTCCCTTGTTTCTTGTTTGTGGATATGCTCCACCGAAGTTATTTTTCAATAACTTCTTCAACAAGAAACTTTTTATACCCAAACATCAATCGTCAGCTCGAAGTATAAAGGTGAACAAAGAAAAATCTTCAATGAGAAGTTTTTCCTTGGCAACCTAACACAACTCCGACGAAAGTGTTTACGAAACAAACCAAAACTTTCCCAGCTATCCCAATTAAAAACGACGCCACCAATGTTCGATTTGAGAAACACTGGCAACGTTTGGATGGTTGGCTGCGACAAGCTACCAACTACATTTTGTTATGTGCATTCGTCGAAATTCGACGACACATAGCAGTGGTGCAGGGTATAATAAAATGTTAGTGAGATGCATCCACCTTCAAAGAATAACTGGTTTGCTAAATAATAATCTGCACAGCATTTTTAACAAATCATATTGGTTTAGAATTGTAAAATACTTTTTGGACCATAAATTCAAGAGTTTTTTTTTAAGATGTCACACTTTACAAAACATTTATTGTTATTTAACGTGCAAACGTTTTTCACTCGTTTATTTTTATACGAATAATTTATTGCTTAGAAGAAAACAAATATTTATTCTAATTTGTATTCATTTAGAAATGGCAACTAATGCAATTTTGCCCATTAACTTAAGCCCAATCAAACAAAAGGTTCCCAACTTATTTATAAACGTGAAAATAAGAATGTAATCGACTGTGTTGTACTCTACACTATAAACAACATTGCAAACAAAGTGAGCAAACATGAGGCCTGTTTGATAACTTCGAACGTAAAAAGTATTTGCAAGTTCTTACAAGTACTTGCAACTACTTCTCATTTCTATTTTATTTGTTATCGAACAGCATTTTGTAAAAGTTTGTTCAAATTTGTACAAACTTTGGGTTATCGAACAGACCTATTGTTGTGAGTTCGTAGTGGTTTTTAATTAATATAATAACAATGAACCCCAACACTATGAGAGTTAACAGTCTTCAGAGATTAAAAAACTGCCACTCTTTCAAACCGTTGTAACGCTGTCGAACATAATACCCTGTTATTGCCTCCGTAGGGTGCATAATGATTTGCGAAAATTGTCACGCATAAACAAAAAAATTTAGCACATTCAAAGTAAATTCTATTTCGTGGAATTGCAAATAAAATATTACCTTGATGGAAATAAATCTTTTTAATGTCTTATTCACATGAAATTATTGTAAAAGCATTCAGGTTATTTATGTCGTTGGAAGGTAAACACGTTGGGTTAAGTGCAAAGCATTTACAAAACGTTAAGTTATTTGATTGCGTAGAAGCAAGTGCGAATTTATGTATTAAATAACGCATGCAAATTATTGTGGTTCAATTGTTCTTTAGCGCTCCATGGATTGCCAAGTCCTTTCCCCGTCGCCCTTTCTGCACCCCCATCTGCTTTTGTAATATGGGGTACAAAATGATTTATCATTGGGGTTGTTTTTATGTGTCGCATTACCTATGAAAATATTATCTAGATCAGCTAACAATTGTAGAATTTATTATGTCAGATAAGTGTTTGTATACACACATACATATATTATGTATTATTTCACAATTGTTTGTTTTTTCAAATCCCTTTATTATGTTATATTACACCGTCTATGTATGTCCGTAATATTCCACATTTGTTTGTTTTTGAAATTCCTTTATGTTTAAAAATAATGGGATTAATGTTATTATTATCATATTGAAATTAGAATAAAGGATAGGGCATTCATGGAAGCATAACTGAGTGCTATTGGGTACGTCCAAAGTTTGCAGATAATAAAATGTGTGGATAGGAATGAAATACACAGCCGAGGGCAATTCAGCCTACCTGGAGCGAGAAGTTCGAAGTTAATGTTCGAGAGAGGGTCTCCTTCAAAATCCTATGACAAGTAAAACGGCGTTAAGTTCGGGCGAGCCGAACTTGCTATATCCTCCACTACGAGTTGTATTGAAGTAAAATGGAACAATTAGTTCACTCCCTTTGGTTTATAAACAAGACTAAATAGTAAATTTCACTAATATCAAAATACCGTAATTCGGGAGGTACCGTTCTATGGGGGCTATATCAAAACACCAATCTACACAGACAAATTTCTGGTGGAAAGTCTTTAGACTCAAAGAAGACTGTTTTGGCCTAATGCCAACACCTTTCACTGGCACTACCGATATCCGAACCGATTCGAGATTCCACACGAGACCTGCACGCACAACACCACTGATGATATTCACAGACGCGGGGTCTAGACAGTCCACTTGAGACAGAGGCACAATCCGATCATATGACTGAAGCAATGGGACCGAGCGTAGGTTAAAGAACAAATCCACTTGGAAACCGAACGGAATACTAGCCTTGCGGGGACAGTAACCTAAATGGGGGTGTCCGACGTCTATTTGCCAATAAAAAGAACACCGTGATTTTCGCTTTATTCGGTACGATATTTATTTTATTTCATTCCTTTTTTTATTTAGGTTTAAGTAAGGATTAAGATTATTTGATTTAATTCTATACTGTAACCACGCAAGTTAATATATTTTTTTGTGTTTCACTGCTAATTGGATGGTTTACAATGTTTGATTCTTGGTTTTTTTTTTTTTGTTTGACTGTCTTCTAACAAAACCACTTCAAAACTAAAACGATTTACTTCAACTCTCCATTTAATTCGAGAACAAAAAAAAAGGAAAAAATGCATACTGGAGAGAGAGAATGAAAGTACACAGATGATGTCAGTGCTGGTACCGCCAACCGTTCCCGTACGCAGGGTTGGAACTATACCGGATACATACCGACTCCTCTGCATACGTGAACATACTCCTCCTCCTTGAACGGATAGTTCAATAAAACTAAATACTATGTTAATTAACAGTAGTTCAACTATTCATGAAGATACAAATTTGACAAAGGCAATAGAAGAGGTTTCAATTCATTCGTCCCTCAGGATAAAAATAAAAATTATACTTATCTAATGATACTACATGTGTTAGAATAGGATTTCAATTACGCCTCCTTTGGATCCGATGCATCACTCATTTCATTTTTTTGACAAAAATGCAGCTTCCAATTCTGCGCTTTCCACGTCTTTCGCCAACGGACCAAAAAACGCAAATCCAAACACCGTGTTCTGTTTGTACGGCAGTCCTTTATTCTCTTCAGGCAGTCCCAGATAAAGCGACTGGGCAACGCCCTTCCCCAAAACGATGGAACATCCCCATGGGAGGTAGAACGATGTGTCCGCTACATCTTCGCGGTCACACATTTTCCACACTTCTCCCGGGACACAATGAGATCCAGGTGTGTGGTAACGGTAGTTGTGTTTGAACTATGTCCAAATAAATACTCATAACTTCTTTAATAATATTAAGGAAAAATTGTATCGACAAATTTTAAAAAATTCAGAAAAAATAGTATTTATTCGCATCCCATTACGATTTAGAGCTTAAAATTTTTGTAATTGAACGTAGTTTAACATATAATTTTTTTGAAAAAATCGAAGGGTACAATCATATTTAAAAATTGATTTTAAATATTAAATCCCGAAAATTGCATTGAAGCCCACTGTGCATTTCTCTTTTATTGTATTTCTTTCGATAGCTGATGAAAAAACAAACAATTCAAAAAAAAAGATGGTCCCATTTGGACCAATATCAAAGAAGTTATGAGTATTTATTTGGACATAGTTCTTTAAAAATGTGATAATTTCAATAGGCGATATCTCTGTACCGTTGGTCAAAAAAAATTTTTAAAATATACTAAAATGTTCTGTTGGCTAGGAGCATTAATTGAACCAAAAACAATTGAAAATCAAAAATTACTTTTCTCCGAACTGTCCGATTTCACTTGGAATTCCCCATATACACTTTGATATGACAAAAATGTGCCTTATAGAAATAACGGTTTTAGACCCCAAGTATGTTTTGACGAAATTAGTTTCAGACAATTTGGAGTCGATTTAGCCATGTCCGTCCGTCTGTCTGTTTGGCTGGTTGGTGCGCACGATAACTCTCGAACGGATCGTAATATTTTGTCCAAACAAAATCGGACGATTTTCTACAAAAATATTTTCACTATTTAAGAAAACAAAAAAAAAGTTTTTGTAAAAATGTGCAAATACCTTCAGAAAAATAAAAGCGCCACAGGCCAAAATATTTTTGATAAAAATAGCGGGATTTTCTACAAAAATATTTTAAATTGAACTTTGGTGGCGTCGTTTTTAGTTGGGATAGCTAATACAATTTTGTTTTTTCAAAATAGTCTGGCTTAGTCCCATTGTTGTTGTTTTATTATTTTAAAACAACTAATTTATTAGTGGAAAAAGGTTGGCATTGTTCGCCAAGGGGTGAGGCAGGAAAGACTAGTTTCGATCCACGCCACTGGATCTCATCAGTTCCCTTGTTTCTTGTTTGTGGATATGCTCCACCGAAGTTATTTTTCAATAACTTCTTCAACAAGAAACTTTTTATACCCAAACATCAATCGTCAGCTCGAAGTATAAAGGTGAACAAAGAAAAATCTTCAATGAGAAGTTTTTCCTTGGCAACCTAACACAACTCCGACGAAAGTGTTTACGAAACAAACCAAAACTTTCCCAGCTATCCCAATTAAAAACGACGCCACCAATGTTCGATTTGAGAAACACTGGCAACGTTTGGATGGTTGGCTGCGACAAGCTACCAACTACATTTTGTTATGTGCATTCGTCGAAATTCGACGACACATAGCAGTGGTGCAGGGTATAATAAAATGTTAGTGAGATGCATCCACCTTCAAAGAATAACTGGTTTGCTAAATAATAATCTGCACAGCATTTTTAACAAATCATATTGGTTTAGAATTGTAAAATACTTTTTGGACCATAAATTCAAGAGTTTTTTTTTAAGATGTCACACTTTACAAAACATTTATTGTTATTTAACGTGCAAACGTTTTTCACTCGTTTATTTTTATACGAATAATTTATTGCTTAGAAGAAAACAAATATTTATTCTAATTTGTATTCATTTAGAAATGGCAACTAATGCAATTTTGCCCATTAACTTAAGCCCAATCAAACAAAAGGTTCCCAACTTATTTATAAACGTGAAAATAAGAATGTAATCGACTGTGTTGTACTCTACACTATAAACAACATTGCAAACAAAGTGAGCAAACATGAGGCCTGTTTGATAACTTCGAACGTAAAAAGTATTTGCAAGTTCTTACAAGTACTTGCAACTACTTCTCATTTCTATTTTATTTGTTATCGAACAGCATTTTGTAAAAGTTTGTTCAAATTTGTACAAACTTTGGGTTATCGAACAGACCTATTGTTGTGAGTTCGTAGTGGTTTTTATTAATATAATAACAATGAACCCCAACACTATGAGAGTTAACAGTCTTCAGAGATTAAAAAACTGCCACTCTTTCAAACCGTTGTAACGCTGTCGAACATAATACCCTGTTATTGCCTCCGTAGGGTGCATAATGATTTGCGAAAATTGTCACGCATAAACAAAAAAATTTAGCACATTCAAAGTAAATTCTATTTCGTGGAATTGCAAATAAAATATTACCTTGATGGAAATAAATCTTTTTAATGTCTTATTCACATGAAATTATTGTAAAAGCATTCAGGTTATTTATGTCGTTGGAAGGTAAACACGTTGGGTTAAGTGCAAAAGCATTTACAAAAACGTTAAGTTATTTGATTGCGTAGAAGCAAGTGCGAATTTATGTATTAAATAACGCATGCAAATTATTGTGGTTCAATTGTTCTTTAGCGCTCCATGGATTGCCAAGTCCTTTCCCCGTCGCCCTTTCTGCACCCCCATCTGCTTTTGTAATATGGGTACAAAATGATTTATCATTGGGGTTGTTTTTATGTGTCGCATTACCTATGAAAATATTATCTAGATCAGCTAACAATTGTAGAATTTATTATGTCAGATAAGTGTTTGTATACACACATACATATATTATGTATTATTTCACAATTGTTTGTTTTTTCAAATCCCTTTATTATGTTATATTACACCGTCTATGTATGTCCGTAATATTCCACATTTGTTTGTTTTTGAAATTCCTTTATGTTTAAAAATAATGGGATTAATGTTATTATTATCATATTGAAATTAGAATAAAGGATAGGGCATTCATGGAAGCATAACTGAGTGCTATTGGGTACGTCCAAAGTTTGCAGATAATAAAATGTGTGGATAGGAATGAAATACACAGCCGAGGGCAATTCAGCCTACCTGGAGCGAGAAGTTCGAAGTTAATGTTCGAGAGAGGGTCTCCTTCAAAAATCCTATGACAAGTAAAACGGCGTTAAGTTCGGGCGAGCCGAACTTGCTATATCCTCCACTACGAGTTGTATTGAAGTAAAATGGAACAATTAGTTCACTCCCTTTGGTTTATAAACAAGACTAAATAGTAAATTTCACTAATATCAAATACCGTAATTCGGGAGGTACCGTTCTATGGGGGCTATATCAAAACACCAATCTACACAGACAAATTTCTGGTGGAAAGTCTTTAGACTCAAAGAAGACTGTTTTGGCCTAATGCCAACACCTTTCACTGGCACTACCGATATCCGAACCGATTCGAGATTCCACACGAGACCTGCACGCACAACACCACTGATGATATTCACAGACGCGGGGTCTAGACAGTCCACTTGAGACAGAGGCACAATCCGATCATATGACTGAAGCAATGGGACCGAGCGTAGGTTAAAGAACAAATCCACTTGGAAACCGAACGGAATACTAGCCTTGCGGGACAGTAACCTAAATGGGGGTGTCCGACGTCTATTTGCCAATAAAAAGAACACCGTGATTTTCGCTTTATTCGGTACGATATTTATTTTATTTCATTCCTTTTTTTATTTAGGTTTAAGTAAGGATTAAGATTATTTGATTTAATTCTATACTGTAACCACGCAAGTTAATATATTTTTTTGTGTTTCACTGCTAATTGGATGGTTTACAATGTTTGATTCTTGGTTTTTTTTTTTTTTGTTTGACTGTCTTCTAACAAAACCACTTCAAAACTAAAACGATTTACTTCAACTCTCCATTTAATTCGAGAACAAAAAAAAAGGAAAAAATGCATACTGGAGAGAGAGAATGAAAGTACACAGATGATGTCAGTGCTGGTACCGCCAACCGTTCCCGTACGCAGGGTTGGAACTATACCGGATACATACCGACTCCTCTGCATACGTGAACATACTCCTCCTCCTTGAACGGATAGTTCAATAAAACTAAATACTATGTTAATTAACAGTAGTTCAACTATTCATGAAGATACAAATTTGACAAAGGCAATAGAAGAGGTTTCAATTCATTCGTCCCTCAGGATAAAAATAAAAATTATACTTATCTAATGATACTACATGTGTTAGAATAGGATTTCAATTACGCCTCCTTTGGATCCGATGCATCACTCATTTCATTTTTTGACAAAAATGCAGCTTCCAATTCTGCGCTTTCCACGTCTTTCGCCAACGGACCAAAAAACGCAAATCCAAACACCGTGTTCTGTTTGTACGGCAGTCCTTTATTCTCTTCAGGCAGTCCCAGATAAAGCGACTGGGCAACGCCCTTCCCCAAAACGATGGAACATCCCCATGGGAGGTAGAACGATGTGTCCGCTACATCTTCGCGGTCACACATTTTCCACACTTCTCCCGGGACACAATGAGATCCAGGTGTGTGGTAACGGTAGTTGTGTTTGAATG
The DNA here is from genome assembly GCF_047663935.1 of Musca autumnalis. NCBI lineage: Eukaryota > Metazoa > Arthropoda > Insecta > Diptera > Muscidae > Musca > Musca autumnalis. Next base: position 168,564,518 of record NW_027411755.1, read on the forward strand.
GCAAATTCACCGTCAAGGTTCTCACCTCACTGTGCCGGTCGGTGAGTTGGACTTTATATCGAAGCACGTCGTAATCCATAGCGAAGGGTAGTCGGCAGTATGGTGGCGCAATGAAACTCTCGGGACTGTTCGGGTCAACCAGTATGCGTATGATACGTTTTTCCTCCCCCATGCCCGGACCACGGACCCATACCAAAGCCGTCATTTGCAGCCACTCATATTTTTTCTCATCCAATGGATGCAAGAGGGTGTGGTGCCTGCGCCAACAAATGCGGCAAACATCGCAGCTCTTACAGGTTTGAAGAGTATGTGATAGTCCGAGGCAGTCATACAAATGGGGCAGCGATATTCCTGCTAGTAGGCCATTTTCCTATGGAATATAAAAGATTGAATTACTTTAAATGCAATGACAAGGGATGAGGTTATTGCGATCGTGGTAGTAGAACCATCTTATGAACAGGACGCCTTATAACGCCCGATGACGTCCTTAGGTCGACAACTCTCACATGTCCATCTGTGCCAGGATGCAACTCTGTTACCCGTCCTAAGCGCCATTCGGTCGGACTCCCCATTTCTTGGGGCAGAACAACCAAATCATTTAGCTCGAGATTTTGAAGCGCTTGTTTCCACTTGTTTCACTTGTTGAGTTCTTTCAAGTAGTCCGATTTCCATCGGCGACAAAATTCTTGATTTATGACCTTTATCTTTCGCCATCGATTTAGTAATGCAGTCGGGGAAGGAATTTCTTCAGGTTCGGCCGGGGACAGTAGCGATGAACCAATCAAAAAGTGACCAGGCGTAAGGGCAGTCAGGTCATTTATGTCTTCCGATTGCGGAGTCAAGGGACGGGAATTGAGACAGGCCTCGATCGCCGCTTACAGGATACTGAACTCCTCAAAGGTATAACGAATCTGTCCTGCGATCTTCCTGAGGTGCGTCTTACAACTCTTAACGCCGGCCTCCCACAATCCGCCCATATGCGGGGCAGCAGATATGAAATGCCATTCAAGTTTTTGATGGCCGAATCGCATCTTGTATCGTTTCAGAAATAACCTTTCGAAAGTTTCCCCTGACTTCGCGAGCAGCGCCGACAAAATTTCGACCATTGTCAGAGAATATTTTGTTGGGGCAGCCTCGTCGCGCAACAAATCGTGTTAACGCTGCCAGAAATGCGGGGGTAGAGAGGTCGCTGACCGCTTCTAAATGAATTGCTTTAGTAGCAAAACAAACGAAGATACAGATGTAGCCTTTAATTCTGCGACATCCGCGACCGTGAAATGTTTTCAGCTCAAAAGGACCGGCATAGTCGACTCCGGTGTTTGCAAATGGTCTACATAGCGTTGTTCTCTCCGGTGGTAAAGCCGCCATCAATTGTCCTTGAAGTTTCTTACGGGCCAGAACACATTTTGTACAACTGTTGATATGTGCTTTTACTAACATTTTTCCCCTGACAATCCAACACTCTAACCGAATAGTTGCCATCATTAACTGGGAACCACCATGCAAGGTCAAGTCGCGTATAAATGAGACATATCGACGCCTCCAAATAATAGTATGCTAAGTCGACTTAGCATGTTTTCAAGTTCTTTACATTTTTACATTTTACGTCCTTTAACTTAAATTCTGTCAAATTTTGGTAATGATTGGTCAATCCGAACAGAAGTTATAAACAAATATTCACTTAGCATAGTACTGAAGGTCAAAGAAATTTCCATACTATAATGTGATAAGTACACTTAGCATTTTTTAATTTGGAATTTTTTGAGTTGATTCGAATGCTAAGTAGACTTAGCATAGTATAGCTCGGAACTTTTTTGTTGATGCTTTCGCTATGTGTACCTAGCATGGTCTTTATTGTATTTGTTGTGTTTATAAGTACAGTTACCATGTTTCTCCTCGAACTTGAAAACAAAGTTTGAGTGGGTAAGTGTACATAGCACACTACAGTTTGGACAAAACAGTCGAAGTAGAAAGAACAAATTTGTTCAATGTCTTACAAATAAAATAAGTCAATAGTGAAAGGAAAATACCGAAATTTGCACAAAATATGTCAAAAGTAACTGTTTATTAATTTATGGTGTTATATTATATAATTGATCTGTTTTTGCGTATCAAAAGGAAAATCACAAAATACAGAGGCCATGCTAAGTAATAACGAGGAATATACAGGTAAGGTATTTTTGAAAACTTTAGTTTTTGCGCTTATAATATATTATTTGAACAAATTTGTATCAATAGAACATGTGATGGAGGACACTCTTGAAAACGATTTGGGCACTCACGAGTTTTTACGTGATATTTCACACGTAATATCAACCGATGAATATGGTCAGAATAGTGATCACAGTTCAATAGGTTTGTTACGAGTAGTTGGTATTTATAAGTGTTATAATGCAATTTATTTTTTTATTAGAGCCATTCCCCGCGAGCTCGAGCGAATACGACCCATTAAATAGTTCAGAGTCATCTTCTGACACGGAATCTACTTCTAAGTCCATTTCCTCAACACCAAAACATGCACGAAAAAATTCAAATATCCCTGAGTTAACACCACCACAGAAAATATCTTCTAAGAGACAAAGGCGGTTATCTCAATGGAAACAAAATAAAGCTAAAGCTCTAAGAAATCAGGGTATGGAGTATGTAAATACAATCGGAGTTTTGCAACCAAAAAAGGAATTGAAAAAAGGTTGTGGAGAATTCTGCAGAATGAAGTGCTCTGAGAGAATATCTGAAGAAAATAGATTGCAGATTTTAAAAAAATTTTATAAACTTGGGTCTCAGAACCTTCAGTGGGCCTATATGTCAAATTTAATAACGTTATGTGCAAAGAATGTGTGCAGAAACATTGAAAATTCCCGTAAACAAGAGTCAAGAAAGTACTTTCTTAAATATGAAAAAGATACTAAAGAAGTAAGAGAACAAGTATGCAAACCTATGTTCTTGAATACACTAGCAATCACTCACCAGAAAGTCGAAACCGTTATACGCAAAATGCGTGTTAATACAGGATTTATATCACCTGACAGAAGAGGAAAGCTTTCTTCTCGAAATGAGCCTTTAAATAGAATAAAACAAATAGCAATAAATCATATAAACGAGTTCCCATTAGTCGAATCTCACTATTGTCGCCAGCGAGTACAAAAAAAATACATAGATGGTGAAATATCATCTGTGGCCCAAATGTATCGATTATACGAAATATGGTTCTCTGAAAACGGCTATGACTTAAAATTTAAAGCGACCATACGACAATATCGTGACATCCTTAATGGATCTTTTAACATATCGTTCTACATTCCAAAAAAAGATAAGTGCGATTTATGCGAAAAGTTCACAAACTCGAATGATCATGAAAAGAGTCTTATGGAAACTGAATATAATTACCATATATTCTGCAAACAAAAATCGAGAGAGTTAAAAAATATTGACAAACAAGAGAGTATGGATAACAATAATGTTGTCACAGCGAGCTTCGATTTTCAAAAAATTCTCTCAACACCTTGTGCTGAAGTGAGCACATTTTACTACAAAAGAAAGCTACATGCATATAACTTCACAGTATTTGAGCTCCACTCCAATCGTGCCTCTTGTTATGTTTGGGATGAAACCGTCGCAAAAAAAGGTGCAGTAGAAGTGGCGACTTGTCTATTTCGATTCATATCATCAAAACATGAAAGTTTCGGCACAACAAAATATAATTTTTGGTCTGATAACTGTGGTGGACAAAACAAAAACAAATTTGTATTCTCATTTTACATATGGATTTCACGAAAACTGAATATCGATATCAGCCACACATTTCTCGAAAAAGGCCATACACAGAATGAAGGTGATAGTGTTCATGCACTTATTGAGAAATGCAAGAAAAATAAACGTATATATACACCAATGGAATGGTACTCCGTAATAAGAAATGCCAAGAAGACAGAACCATTGTATGACGTCATAGAAATGGAAAATGAGGATTTTTTAGATTTCAAGCAATTTGCTTCAGTTACAAATTGGACCAAAAATACAAAAAATGAAAAAATAAATATGTCAAAGATCAAGCATATAAAAGTGTCAAAGGATCAAAACTATAAACTGTTTTACAAACACGAATTTAATGAAGAATTTAAAGAAATTAAAGTATATGATGAAAACAAAAAGTGCAGAAAAGGACGAAATATTCCCGAAGATATACCTAGGGCATATACATCTAAATTTGCTATAACGGAAGAAAAACATAGGGATCTCCTCTATCTATGCGACCAAAATTTAATTCCAAAAGCTCACCAACGTTTCTACAGAGAACTAAATAGCGCTGTTGGAAATGAATATGTAGTCACGTCAGATAACGACAATTAAACATAGTAATATTTTCTCTTTGATAAATCTTATAATACTTTTTTCAAACATACATATTTGAATTAATTTTATTTATTTTTTTAATTAAAATTGAACTGAATTAATTGTATTATTTAACTTTTTGTTTTATCAATAAAGGTTTGAAAAACTATTAAAAATTATTTGCTTATTCAATTAATTAGTTAAATACAAGTTCGCCTAAGTATAAAAAACGATATTGATCATAAGTTTGTTCCAAACCAGAACATGTTATGTATACTTAGACGACCAATAAGAGTAAAAAGTTCCGTAACACAATATGCTAAGTCGACTTAGCTGACTAACATGGGGTTGTTTTTCCAAACAATAGTATGCTAAGTCATTTTTAGCTATGATCAGCTAAAATTTATTTAAATTGGGAAATCCCAGTAAAATTTTTTTCAAATTTCATTATAAATAGTGAAAGACTCAAAGCTCTATCTCATATCGTTCTCGAGATATATGCTGTAAACTTTGAGAGCTTCTCCTGCAAAACTCACTTTTCAGACTTAGCATACTATTATTTGGAGGTGTCGATATAATCTAGCGAATTTGCTTGCAGAAGACAAAATAAAGGGGTGTCTTTCACTTGGGGACAGAGATGATGTGGATCCTAATCTCCCATTGGCACGAATTATCCCTTCCTTATCGAGGTAGGGAGTGAGAGTGAGAAGAGGGCTTTTTTTGTCCAATTGCTTTCCCTGGGACAGAGCTCTATATTCGGCAGGGAAATATATGTTTTGAGACAACATGATGAGATGGTTTCGACCAGCGGATAACTCACTGAAAGCCAATTGCTTACTACTATACGTATAGGTTTGTTTTGAGGCAGGATAGCAAGCTTTAATAAACCTTTCTATGTAATCAAAGACGTGGACTGCGGTTGAGAAACGGTGAATGTGTTCCAAATGACATTCTGGATCAGCTTCCTTATCGCCTTCCTTCTGATTTTCAGGCTCCGCAGATCTAGCGATGTGTACTGTGTTTCCTGTTCCTTGTGCTGTGATGAAGACTTCATCTCTAAACGTATCTCCGGGATACTAATTGTAGAGGGCCAGCATTTTTCCTCCTTTAGAAGCCAATCGGGTCCGAACCACCACAGACTTCTCTCTTTTAATTCTAAAGGAGTCACCCCCGGGTTGCTAAATCTGCGGGGTTGTCATGTGTTGAAACGTGTTTCCAAGCACCTCCTACCGTCTCTTGAATTTTTGCAACCCTGTTTGCAACGAATGTGGTCCACGTGTGCGATGGCTTTTTTAGCCAAGCTAGGACTATTGTGGAGTCCGACCAAAGATGCAACGTGTAATTTTTGAGGCATAACTGAGGCAGGATAACCTCGACCAACTCGGAAAGCAGATCCGCTCCGCAGAGCTCTAGTCGGGGAAGCGAAACTTTTTTAATTGGGGCAACTTTAGTTTTTGCAACCAATAAATTTGAAGTAAAACCGTCACCAATTTTGACCCTGGCATATAAGACAGCAGCATAGGCTAATTCTGAAGAATCACAGAATCCATGCAACTGTATGATACAGTCTGGTGAGTATTTCACCCATCGGGGTATAGTTATCTTGTCAATGTGGACATAACTTTCTAACAATAATTTCCATTTCACAAGAGAAACCGGTCTTAACTCATCATCCCACTGTATTTCATCCAGCCACAGCTGCTGCATGCAAATTTTCGCTGTTATAACGACAGGCGCCAGCCACCCCAAAGGGTCAAAAAGTCGGGCAATCACCAAAAGGACTTCTCTGTTCGTAAACGAACTTTTGTTGCTTATATTTTCCGTTACGAAGTAAAATGTGTCCGTGGCCCCATTCCACCTAATTCCTAACGTTTTCGCCATGCTTTTACTATCGAAATCCAGGAATTCCCCATTGAGAAGATGGTCTCGGGGCAGATCTTCGATTATGTCCTTACAATTGGATGTCCATTTTCGTAGTTGGAACCCTGCGGTTTTAAGAATCTGTATAAGTTGATGCTTTGCAGCTATTCCTTCTGGAATGGAATGTATGCCCACTAAGGCATCGTCAACGTACATATTATCTTTAAGTATCTTTGCTCCCATGGGGAACCTATATTCCTCATCTTGGGCCAGTTGTAACAATGTTCGTAATGCCAGATACGGGGCACAATTGAGACCGAATGTCACCGTTTTTAATCGATAGTCTTTTATTTCTTCATCGGGGGAAGAGCGGTAAACGATTCGTTGGAAATTCGATTGATTTGGATTAATTAAAATTTGCCGGTACAATTTCTATATGTCAGCATTAAAGACATATCTGTACATGCGCCAATTCAGAATCAATGATATTATATCTTTCTGTAATACTGGGCCTACATGTAATAAGTCGTTGAGACTTTTGCCAGTTGCCGTAGGGCATGAGCCATTAAAAACTACTCGAAGTTTTGTAGTGGCACTCTCAGGTTTATATACTCCGTGATGGGGCAAATAAAAGCAAGGTTCAGTATAAGACATCGTCGTTTCAACTAATTCCAAATGTCCCAGGAACAGATACTCTTGTATGACGTCATCACACATCGATTTAAGTTCTGTCTTCTTACTCATTGCCTGCTCTTAAAAACTGGCAAAGTGCCACGTACCTGTTGGAACCGAGAATTGATTTTGTTGGTGTTCCAGATTTAAACGGTAAATCAACCATGTATCTTCCCTCTGTATCCCTTCTAACTGAGGCTTTATATATGTCCTCACAAATCTTCTCCTCCTCAGAGACAGTTGGTTTGGTTGGTATTTCCTCAATCTCCCAGAATCGGGCTAGTTGTTTGTTTATAGAGACTCGTGTGCAATGAGATGCTCTGATTGTTCGTCTTGATACAGTATTGTTTGTTGGGCCAGTCACAATCCAACCGAAGACTGTTTCCTGGGCTACCAATGTCCCCAGTATGCCATGTTCTACTCCGCCGAGTAAAATCACAGGGTATAAGTTTCCTCCTATCAGGGTCCGCAAATCTCAAATTTGGCAATTCTTTCCTATCTACCATGTTGAAAGAATGAGTTGGGACATTTCCTGTGACATCAGGGACAACTAGAGCATCAATTTCCAATGAAAAATTGGGATTTACTATAGACGATATCTTAAAAATGGCTATTTTCGAACATCTTGTTAGACATTCGCCGCCAAGTCCACTAATTTCTGCCGCAATCGGCATAGTTGGCAGCTTCAACCATTTTTGTACCCGCGCTGACACGAAAGAGTCATCCGATCATGGATCTATTAGAGCTCTGACTTTATGAGCCGTACCATTTCTGACTAGCATTGTCTTGTTTGCCACAGACGTGTGGAAATTTCGAATATTCTCGGAAGATGGGGGCAAATTGGTGGACTGTACGTTGTGTGTTTGAGAAGACTGAGACACTTTTCTCAGTTCCCTTATTCCCGTATTCTCTCCCTGTTGGGGCATATTTGCTTTATGCAAAAGCGAGTGGTGCTTTGAATTGCACTCTAAACAAGTTATCTGGCTTGTACAATTCGCCACCATGTGACCTTTTGATAAGCAATTGATGCAGTGCTTATCGCGTTTTACGATGGACAACCTATTTTTGAAGTCCATACTCAAAAATTTTGGGCAAGAGCGGAGCACGTGGTTTCCCTTGCACAGGTTGCATTTCTGACTGTTGACCTTTGTGTGGTGGCCTCTAAAATTCTTTGAACGGTCAAAATTGTGGGATTTTATTTGCTGTTGGGGCAGTGAGGATCTCGAGCTTTGCGGACCATATATGTCCGAAACGCTCTCTAGAGCTTGAAATCGTTCAGTCAAAAATGTATTAAGCTCTTCCCAAGGAGGCATTTCCGTCTTCTTGGCAATCGATTGCTCCCATAGGGACAAGGTTAATTTCGGTAATTTTGAAGAGCATTGGAACACAAAGATGGGGTCCCATGAACTTATGTCTATCTTGTAAAATTTTAGAACGGATATGGCATTATTTATATCTCTCAGCAACTTTTTTAGAGCACTTGCAGACTGTTGGGAACATTGGTGCAGGTTAAAAATCGTACGCAACTGATTGTTAATGAGTATTCGTTTGTTTTCGTACTAATTTTTGAGGTTTTCCCACGCAATCTCAAAACCCTCATCAGTAAGTGGTATGTGTTGAATGATTTGCTTAGCTTCCCCAGTGGTCTTTTGGAACAGGTGGTACAGTTTTTCAACTTGGCTGAGCTTTTCGTTGCTTACATATATAGCGGTAAACAAATCCCTAAAACTGGGCCAACTTAAATAGTCTCCATGAAATATCTCTGTATCACATGGTGGGACAGAAATTGATGAGCTAAATTTTTGAGAAGCTTTTGAGGATGAGGCCTTTAAACTATCCCTGGTATTTCCAATAAGAGCACTGATGGGCAAATTGCGAGAGACTCATGTATTTTTTACACTTTTGTGTGTGAGGCAGAGCATTTCTGCCCATCAGTGAATAAGAGTGAGACATTTCATATAGCTCTTATGTGTCTCAGCTTTTTTGTTTTATAGTCTGTTTGTCTTTTTTTGTTGGTCGGGGTCGGAAATACATTTTTTGTAGACAGATTTCCACTCTACCCACAAACTTTCAACTTCGTTCTTTTCTGCCTCCAGGGACAGATCATTATATTCCATCAAATTTGTCTCTTCTAGTTGTTTCGCGTACGAAATAATCTCTTCGCACTGAAACAAAACTCTTCTAATGCACCCATGACGTTCGGGTCAGTTATACAAATATTATATTTTCGCAATAAAAATAAATAATGCGTCGCCGAGCCGACGAAAGGGACAGTTTTTGACGTAGTTTATTGATAATATTGATATTGATTGAAAGGATAACTTTTTCCAATTTTGTTTTGTTTAAAAATTTTGATTTTGAATTAATTAATTTTGATTTTGAAGAATTCTTCGTATAGTATAGAGCAGAAATTTACTTAGCAGAACGTAATTGTACCCCAACTTGTGACAGAAATCCAGATTTTTATACAGAATATGTACTGTGAAGCTTGCCCAACTAAATCTTCTCTTCAGCCCTCTCCCAATGTTTCACGATACAAACGGATTTGGGTTATATTGCAGCGATACGTCACTAAAACCATAAAGAGTGAAATTTTCCTCCACAGCCGAGACAGACAATAAATATTACAAATGATGGTGACATCAACAATTTTTATAGACGAAAGCGATTAAATTTTCCATAAGGTTGTTATTTGTTTCAATAAAAAATGTTTAAACATATACCTATGTAAAATTTTCAATTTATTTCCCTCTTCGCCACTGTGCACAACAAAAGACTTTCATGAAATGTTCGCCAAAGTGAATATTAACAACACGTCAATGAACAAATTGTCTTTCTAGTCGAGAAAGACAGATAACCATTTCACTGTGCCTATGCTTTATCTAATGTACATGGGTAGACGAAAGTGTTTGCTCTTTGTTTCTATTTGTGTAGCCTTTAACTTCCCTCCTTGGGACAACTCATTTTTTGTTATTGCTACAAGGTTCTCTTCATTTGGTACAACTTGTATGCTGTCGCAATCTATGTGTATATCTCTTCTATCAACACGGCAATTGGTATCACAATTTTCTTTTCAAAACACACACAAAATAGGGGAAGGTTTTTGAGACAGATTGTGGATGCCCAATATACATAAGAGAAAATTTTGACAATTTTGCAATCAACACTTCTTATAAGCCAGGAGAAAATAAGTTTGATTTGCTTTTACGGCAATTGGCATCCATAGGCAAACACATAAATTTTCTGTTCATATCAACAGAATGCTAGTAAAATGTATTGAGCACTCTGTTTACGTATGTTAGTATGTATTCTAATTGTAGCATTTGATTTTCGAGACAGTTGATATTTATTATAAACAGTTGGCCAAAGACTTACATTCACACCACTGTGTTGCTTTTCTATTTTTTTTTTTTTGTGGTGTGGTTATTTGAAGAGATCATAACAATTTAATAAAATACGGCAGAGACAGAGAATCAGTTAGTTCAAAGAGATTGCACCAAGTGATAACCCAACACTTTTGGTTTGTGTGTTTTTTGGCGCCAATACTTCTTTCTTTTCGTTTTGTTATCTCTTCTTTTTCTGATGTAGGTAAAGGTCTTACCTACCGCAACAACAACAATGATCAGTTGGTAGCGGTAGCTATTTATTATTATTTCTTTATTTGAACTTATTTGATTCTTTCCGAAATTTGGCAACGTCGCTTTAGGCTACTAAGGGATAGTTTTTGAAGGATAGAGGAGCAGGTTATCTTGGATGCGGGAGATAGTGTGGTTTTAGATATTCCACAAATATATGCATGCCTCGTACATACCTTGAACTGGTTGATATCTGCCTGTTAAAATTATTACGTCGCTTGGTTATTCCGAGGTTCGATAAGGACCATATGTTTTGGCCTAATGCCAACACCTTTCACTGGCACTACCGATATCCGAACCGATTCGAGATTCCACACGAGACCTGTACGCACAACACCACTGATGATATTCACAGACGCGGGGTCTAGACAGTCTACTTGAGACAGAGGCACAATCCGATCATATGACTGAAGCAATGGGACCGAGCGTAGGTTAAAGAACAAATCCACTTGGAAACCGAACGGAATACTAGCCTTGCGGGGACAGTAACCTAAATGGGGGTGTCCGACGTCTATTTGCCAATAAAAAGAACACCGTGATTTTCGCTTTATTCGGTACGATATTTATTTTATTTCATTCCTTTTTTATTTAGGTTTAAGTAAGGATTAAGATTATTTGATTTAATTCTATACTGTAACCACGCAAGTTAATATGTTTTTTTGTGTTTCACTGCTAATTGGATGGTTTACAATGTTTGATTTTTGGTTTTTTTCTTTGTTTGACTGTCTTCTAACAAAACCACTTCACAACTAAAACTAAAACGATTTACTTCAACTCTCCATTTAATTCGAGAACAAAAAAAAGGAAAAAATGCATACTGGAGAGAGAGAATGAAAGTACACAGATGATGTCAGTGCTGGTACCGCCAACCGTTCCCGTACGCAGGGATGGAACTATACCGGGTTCATACCGACTCCTCTGCATACGTGAACAAAGACTATAGCTGATTTTCGGTATTTTGAAGGTTGTGGCCGCAAACCTTCAAAATACCGAAAATCGGGATGTGCCGGTCGTTCTATAAGAGCAATATGAAGGTGTAGACCTATACCGACAAATTTCATATGGAAAGCTTTATACCCCTAAGGAAGAATAAATAGCAAATTTTAGCCATTTTGGAGGAATATTGAGGCCACAAACTTCAAAATTCCGAAAATCGGGAGATACCGTTCTATGGGGGCTATATGATGGTGTGGGCCTATACCGACAAATTTCATATGGAAAGTTTTGTACCCCAGCGAAGACTAATTACCAAATTTCAGCCATTTCCGTGTGAAAATCGGGTGGCAGCGTTCTATAGGGGCTATATCAAAACGTGGACCGATATAGCCCATTTGCAATACCAAACATCCTAGGAGTAATTGAAACTTTTGTACCAAATTACAAAGCTCTATCTTAAAAATTGGGAACTGTATCTTGATTTCAACAGACGGACGGACATAGCTACATCAACTTAGACTTTTACCCTGATCAAGAATATATATACTTTATAGGGTCTCTGATGAATATTTCGATGTGTTACAAACGGAATGACAAATTTAACTATACCCTCCATATTATGGTGGAGGGTATAAAAAACTAAAAATGTTTCCTGAACTTCTATATCTCATAAATGGTAAAACCTAGGAACAAATCATAACGGTCACTTCTCTAGAGAATTTTCACAGCTACAAAATTTTCTTTAGACCCATTTCGTTAGGACTTGCTGTTTCCAAGCTAAATCGCGAAAACCTAAAGTAAACCTAAAAATGTGAACTTTGACCGCGATTTTTTTTTAAATCCCTCCTCATCTATGAACATTGATGTTTCAGAATCCGCAAAACCTTTCCAGGTGTAAGCTGTTTTTATTTAAAGTTAGTTCAGGCGCACCTTACATGACAGTGTTTTATAAGGAGGCGATACAGTCAGTGTATTGTCCCAAATTGAACTTATATATCTCAAAAATGGTAAAGCCTACAAAAATATCATAAAGGTTAATCTGGTATAGAATTTTCACAGCTACAATATTTTCTCTAATTCGATTTCAGTAGGACTTGCGGTTTCCAAGCAAAATCGTGAAAACCTTAAAAATGTGAACTTTGATCGCGATTTATTTAAAAAGCGCCCTGGCATTTTTTTTTTTAATTTTTCTCATCTATGGACATTGTAGTTTCAGAATCCGCAAAAACTTTCCAGGTGTAAGCTCTTTTCTTTTAAAGTTGGTTCAAGAGCACCGTCTTTGATCCAAAAGTCGGTGTCACCTCCACAGGCTGCAAGGAAGTCAAGGTGGCTGGACCAACTGAGAAACCCCCACCAGCATAAAACGGGTTCCATCTTCAGAAGGGCCCAGTCTTCGCCTTAGAATTCGACGACTTCTCATGTGGTCAATCCATCGACCTCCTACACAGCTGCCGCTGCCCCGAAGGTCAGGGAAAATAAGCCTGGTACCGAGAATGCAACCACCTCGGGAAAAGAGACCTACGCGAGATTTCTTTGTTAAGGCAGTTAATGGCCTTGGTGAACTCTGGGATGGGGCTAATCTTGCTGCGGTCTCCATAACTGAAATACAATCCAGAAAGGTGTTTCCAGCATGTATCCCCCCACGTTCAGTGCAGTGAATGGGAGCTCATACTGAAAGTTGGAGTTTCAAAATCCAGATCTTCTTACATGTGGCTGATCTATCACTAGTATAACTCCGGTGAAGAGAATGGAGATATGAACATTAGGGTGGCTGTGGACTCTATATGAGAAAGTCATTGAGAAAACGTGAGGGAAACTGAACTTCGGTTTGGGATGCAGATTAATCTGCATCAATGTTAACTACGCCGAACTGCTGTTGCCCTCACGAATTCTGACATGGATAATGCCTTAGTTCAGTAGCCAATACGAGGGTCACTAAAAAACTATCTGGCCTAGGCAACACTCAGGCGTGATTTAACTTTTTTCGAAAGTTCGACAGTTTTTAGCCTAAGCGTACTCCGGAGAGTTTGACATACAACCATGTGTTGGTGGAATGAATGCCCAAGGATGGCTCTATCTCACTGTATATAACATGACGATCTTGCATTATCCGTTTACGCACAGCTTGTTTTTTTCCTACACAACGGCCGTTTTCGACGACCCTCACGAACTTCGTTTCTTGGCGAGTGTCGGGCACGATTGAATTCATAAAACCAGTTTTTCATAGTGCTATAGGATGGTCCTTTATCGACATACAAAGATTTAATTTGCCGTAATTATCCACGTCAAAATGAGAACAATTATCGGGACGAAACTGTTCACAAGTAAATTCCATTTTTTGCAAAGTGATTTTTTCAAGTCACTGTAAACAACCCAACACATGGTTTTATGTCAAACGATTGGGCTAAAAACTGTCGAACTTTCCAAAACAAGTCAAGTGATGCTTGGCGACACTGCGTGTTGCCTAATCTAGATAGTTTTTTAGTGACACTCGTATTTACAAGAATATGGATTCTGGACGAAGCAATACAAACTTTGAAGTCGTCGCTTCGTTCGAGTTCGGTGAGGACTTGTGTGGTAGGTACGGCGAATTTAAATCTATCTAAATGCAGTAATAGTGACACGTGTACGGTTAGACTGGAGCATGGTACTCAGTCTACATGCTTTTCGAAGACCCCGAGCCAACAAACCTGGGTGTACGCTGGATGCTGGACGATTCCATTTTGAATGGGGTAGCAGGGACGCCAACAGCAGATGTGAGTCATTATTCAATTTAATTATATCATATAAATTACGAAAGAACTGGCAACCCTTGTTGTGTTTAGTTGTGTTATTTTTGTGTTCTACAAAGTGAATAATTTCCCAATAGAAAATCGAGTCTTCGATGACATTTTCGTTGACGATTCGTTGATGAAATTTCCGAAATTGTCATGCACGACGCGATGCATGACCATGTCTTGCAAAGTGTCGTGGCAACAAATTCAAAAATGTTCAAAAAAGCGTGCCATGAAATGATTGTTTACATATTGATTCAAATATACAATTTTCATTTTGGAATAATTGTAAGATAATAAAACCATAAAATTCTCAAACCACGTCAATACTAAAGAGTGTGCTTTAACCAAAGAGGGGTAAGTGAGAAAAATGATATTAAGGAACTTTAAAAATAATTTAAGTTATTCTTTTAATACATATGTATACATATGTAGTGAAGTCATGGAGAATTCCGAAAATCCCAGCGGTTTTAAAAGATGCGGCAGTGGTATATGGTAAGATTATGGAGTATTTTAGTGGTTGTTGTCAACATTCATTCATAATGTTTTCTTTTTACAGAATCCATATATAAAGGAGGTCCATAGGTTGTGATGAGAAATTGAGGCGCGGATAAATTCAAAAATAGGTGGATCGGAGAATATTCAGGAACGAATCATTATTAATGTAAGATAACATTTATAAAATGATGTATTTTTAATGTAATAAAAATAAAAATTTGACACACGACAACAAAATAAAATTGTCTTTAGTAGGGTCGTTAACGACAAATAGCAAGACAGTGTCTGTAAAGCTGTCGTCAACGAAATAACGGTTTTTTTTTGTCTTCGAAGTCGTCGTCGACGACAGCTTCGCTTACCTTGTCGCCCAAGTTGTCGTGCATGAATACTGTAAGATAACATTTATAAAATGATGTATTTTTAATGTAATAAAAATAAAAATTTGACACACGACAACAAAATAAAATTGTCTTTAGTAGGGTCGTTAACGACAAATAACAAGACAGTGTCTGTAAAGCTGTCGTCAACGAAATAACGGTTTTTTTTGTCTTCGAAGTCGTCGTCGACGACAGCTTCGCTTACCTTGTCGCCCAAGTTGTCGTGCATGAATACTGGGACACTTGTGTGAAAAAGTCGTCAACGATCCCAAAGGGCTGTTTGCAAAGAGTCGTGAACGAATTGGAAATGTCGTGCACGATTCATCAATGTTGTCTTAAAGACACTTTCTATTGGGTTATTATAAAAATTTTATTAGTTTCAGTGTTTTTTTCGTGTTTGATTTACCGAATTAATAAAAATATATAATTAAACGTTTTAGTGCTCAGTGAAGTTCTGTTTTATAACATATTAGTTTGGCAGATAAGTAAAATTTAATTTTGTGTCTGTCTCAGTGTTTCATAGTGATTATTTTGTTTTGTTTTATTTTTGACATTTGCTATTGTCTGTCTTGTGCTTTTATTTGTTCGTAATATTTTATTGGACTAAGATTTAGAGCATACTTTGAGGGGGTTTTAAAATTAAACAACTTTAAATTTTTTAAAACTTTTTATTAGCTTTTGGTATAGCATACTTTTAGGCATAACTATTAATAATGTAATCTATAAATAAAGACTGTAAAGTTACAAGTTTGAAAGAGCGTTTGTTGACTTGTTGGTTATGTGAGAAGCATGAACATTTGAAATGCTTAGGTTTCACTGGCAAACATTTTGATGTCATTACTGATCGCAATAATGGATTTCGTTGGGCATGTGCCAATTGTAGGTCCCTGGAAGTAGATTTTTACCGTCTCTTCAGGGAATCTAAAATGGAGCTTGCTGCCATGAGGAAGGATTTTGAAATCGTTTTTTCAAGGCTTGAAATCTTTGAAAAAATGTTTAAAAATTTTGATTTCGCTGATGGCTCTCCGAAACGTAAAAAAATCTCAACTGTTGTTCCTGGTGATAACTTAATTAGCCTTAATTCACCAGCTGTGGTTCCGCCACGCAAGTCTGCTGAGACCTTACCTTCGGAAAATAGCCTGGCCCTACCGGGGCAGCGTTCATCACTTCCAATCGTCTCAAGTTCAAAGGGAAATTCGACAATAGAAATGCCTTCTTCAGAAATGTTACCCATATGTTCTCTAACTAATTCTGTTCCTCTAGTTACGGTCAATGCACCCTGTTCAAATGTTAATGCTTCTGTACCAATTACACCTCAAATTCAGGAAACTGATCAAACTTTAAATTCCAATCCTTCTTGGTCTGAGGGGAGTAATGAACTAATCGTAATTCCTCCCAGAAAAAGTATTTTTATTTCCAGACTACATCCTAAAACAACTGTAGATAACATCTATAATTACCTAAAAGCTAGATTGAATAATTTACGTGACACTGACTGCAAAATTATGAAATATAATTCGTCAACGCCACGTGTCATATCATCTTTTAAATTAACTGTGCCTCATGAGTTCTTTAATGTTATATTAAATGATTCATTTTGGCCAGAAAGTACACTAGTTAAAGAATATATATACAGAGAGAAATCTAATACTAATAATCCTGTAGTTATTCCCTTCAGTCGTGCCTGTTTCAAAAAACCAATAAGTTCGCTATCCTTACTTTACCAAAATGTTAGAGGTCTTAATACTAAACTTAATAATATTTACTTAAAATCTTTTGGTTGTGATCTTAAAATCCTAGTTTTTACAGAAACTTGGCAGAAACCAGGTATTCGAGACACTGAGATTTTGTCAGATCAGTACCAAGTATACAGAAAAGATCGGTTAAACAAAATTGGTGGAGGAGTATTCATTGCAGTTCATAATTCCATTGCATCAGAGCGAATTATGCTTACTGAATACCCTAATATTGAATTTGTGTGTGTTAAAATAAAATATTTAAAATCAATCCTTTATTATAACGTGCTCCTACATTGCC
This sequence comes from Musca autumnalis, assembly GCF_047663935.1. Lineage (NCBI taxonomy): Eukaryota > Metazoa > Arthropoda > Insecta > Diptera > Muscidae > Musca > Musca autumnalis. The sequence goes on from NW_027411755.1 coordinate 168,581,639, forward strand.
CCAAACTCAGACATAGACATTTATCTTAAACATTCTGAATTAATAAAAGAAGTTTCATTACAGCATTCAGCAAATTCTGAATTGATTTGTCTTGGTGATTTTAATTTACCAAACTTAACATGGGTCTCAGGTGACAACATAGTAGATTATGTACCTGTTTCATCAACAGAACTCTCTACAGACATGTTATCCTTCTGGGAAAATATTTTTGATCAATGTCTCTATCAAATAAATAATATCTATAATTCTAAAGGTAAAATTTTAGACTTAGTGTTTTCTTCAACCATAAACTCTTTTGTATGTGCAAGTCCTCCATTCTCAGAACCTGAAGATATGTATCATCCCACCCTTATGGTAACTCTTGAACTCAATAATAGCTCAACTACTAAAACTTTATCGCAAACTAAGCCAAGTAAACTAAATTTTGGTAAAACTAATGTGGTCCTTCTGCGTTCTATCTTATCAAATAATACTTGGTTACCTCAGGGAAACATTGATTCCCGTATTTCAAATTTTTATAAAGTACTTAATGATGCATTAACAGTATCAGTTCCTCTCTTAAAGATGTGCTCAGAAATGGGTCCTGCTTGGTTTACTCCACATCTCAGGAGTTTGCGCAATATGAAAAGTAGAATGTATAAAAAATTTAAAAGATGTAATTCCACTTTAAACTTTACCAATTATGCAAAAGCTAGAAATGCGTTCAACAGAGAAAATTCAAGGTGTTATTCAAATTACTTATTAAGATGCGAAATAATTTTCATAGTAATCCTAAAAACTTTTATAAATTCGTAAACACTAAAAGAAAAGTACGTGAATTTCCTAGTAGCATGAGACTTGGTTGTAGTGAATCATGTGACCCTAATGACATTGCAAACATGTTTGCTGACTTTTTTTCAAAATACTTACTCCAAATGTTCAACTAACTACCTTAATTACCCTTATAATATTCATAAACTTAACCAGTTTCCTCGCATTATTCTCACTGAGGATGAAGTATTAAATGGTTTATTGTCATTGAAATATTCAAACTCACCAGGTCCTGATGGTGTTCCGACTTCTATTTTAAAATCATGTGCATATAAACTTTATCGTCCCCTAACAATTATTTTTAATGACTCGTTGACATTGGGATATTTCCCACTTGTCTGGAGATCTAGCTTTATTATTCCTTTGCATAAATCTGATAGTAGATGTGTGATTGAAAACTATAGAGGTATTGCAAAACTAAGTGCAATTCCTAAACTTTTTGAGCTTCTGGTTTCACGCCGAATAACTCATTTCGCTAGATCTATAATATCACCTTATCAACATGGTTTCGTTAAGGGTAGGTCTACCTTGACAAATTTATTGGAACTTACATGTCACGTTCACAATGGTTTCGTAAATAAATGTCAAACTGATGTTACATACACAGATTTCAGTAAGGCCTTTGACACCGTTGTACACGAATTGTTAATATATAAGCTTGATTCTATGGGGTTCCCATCAATACTCTTGTCTTGGATACGTTCTTATCTACAGGACCGTACCCAAAGGGTTTCTTTTAATGATATTCTGTCAAAAAATATAACTGTGCATTCTGGTGTTCCTCAGGGTAGCCATTTAGGTCCATTACTTTTTGTACTCTACTTAAATGACCTTCCATCTGTTATTCGTTGCTCTAAAGTATTAATGTTTGCTGACGATGTTAAACTGTTTAGCAATCATGATCTTATAATCAATCAATTAATCTGCAACATGATTTGTATTCTCTTTCCCACTGGTGTAGTGTCAACGGTATGTCATTAAACTTAAAAAAATGTAAAAAATTGTCATTTTATAGATCTCGTCCTGATTCTTGTGATTATTTCATAGGTTCGCACAAATTGGATAATGTAGACTCGTTTGTGGATCTTGGAGTTATTTTAGATAGTAAACTGCGTTTCAACTTACATATAGAGTCATGTGTTAATAAAGCCAAGTCATTACTTGGCTTTATAAAACGCTGGTCTAAGGAATTTGACGATCCATACGTGACCAAACGCTTATTCACTAGCCTTGTCCGACCAACATTGGAATACGGTTGTGTACTTTGGAGTCCTTTTTACAAATGTTATTCTGATAAGATAGAATCAGTACAAGTTCAATTTCTTTTATTTGCTCTTAGAGGCTTAGGGTGGAGCACAAGTAAATCTCTTCCACCATATGAAAACCGTCTAAAGTTAATTGACCTTCCAACGTTGGAAAAAATACGTTTAATGCTCAGATCTATATTCATTATTAAACTTTTGCGTGGACAAATTGAATCACAGTTTTTAATTGGCGAAATCAATTTTAATGTACCTTCACGTAATACTCGAAACTACATACCACTTAAATTAACGTTAGCGAAATCTAATTATGAAATAAGTAATCCACTCCGATCTTTATGTGATGAATATAACAAGTTATATAATAGGATGTCTTTATCGGAACCTCTGCATGTCATAAAAAACTTTATCTTACGTTCTTAGTATTGTTGTAGCAGTTGCCAGGCAATATGTTAAATTAGACCTAGTTTATTTTTTGATGTGTTTGTCTTTAAAATGTAACTTTCTAACCGGCTGATGTTTTGCTGTAGCTGATTTTCCCTAGTCTACTAATCCCCCATATTCCGGAATATGAGGTGTACGCGCTCCCTACGTTAAGGGGAGGTGGCCCTCTCGGTCGGCAAGGGCGGGAAAGAGTGGCGTTGGGAACGATCGAAAACAAAAAAAAAAAAAAAAAAAAAAAAAACTGTAACCTGACGTCTATTGGGTATGTAGAAACAGCTGAGGGTCTTAATAGAACTGTGGACAACTTGACTGACGCTCAACTTCAGTGTCAAAGGAATGCCTGTCCACTAATTTACCCTGGTAAGAAATCCTATCAGGTGTGGTGGAACAAGGATCTTGGCGAGATGAGAAGATTATATTGTAGAGCGCAAGCGACTAAACTCAATAGTGATTGGTGCTCCTATAAGGCGAGTTCAAGACTCATATAAGGCGAGTTCAAGACTCATATAAGGTGAGACCAAACGCGCTAAAAAAGTGTTTTGGTTCAATTTCTGCGAGCCGATAGATGGGGATAATGACGCAGCCAGGTTTCGAAGATTAATCCCCAAGGACCACAAATCTATTGAAAGCATCAAGAAAACATATGGTACATGGACAGGCTCTGGTCTTGGGACTACCAGCCTCTTAATAGGGACCCACTTTCCGGGTTGCAAGGAGGTTGGTATCGTTCACACTGAGTATAACGACTTCCAAATCGAAGCAGATGTGGTTAAGGACCTCATACCAGAAACATATTCAAACACGATGTTTCAATTCGCACCGCGAGTAAACAAAATGGAGATTTATACGGCATGTCTGTCTTTTTCAAGCGCACTTGGCCTGTGAAAAGATGTGAAGGTCACTCTGCACCAAAAGTCTACATACCCATTTGTTATTTTTCTTTTTTCTCCTCACGCCACTCACGCTCGATTGACCTGGACAGAACTGGTATTTTTCAATAAAAAAACATAACTTCGGCCGCTTTTAACTATCAGTACTGGATAGAGTGCAATTACACCCCTCTCCCGAAGCTACAAACCTTGGAACAATTTGGACTGTTAGCTGCGATGGAAAAGAATCGTTGGTGCAAGAACTCAATCGGGAAATTAAAATAACAACTTAAATCATCTTTTACAAGAAGCTAGCCAGAAAACAGTGCTGAATTTCTGTGCAAGATCGACCATGATTTGAAATGTTTTAATGCTTCATAAACTGGAAACACTTATATGTTGATTTATGACAAACTCCTTGTAAATGAGTTTTAGAGAAAACAACATGAACATTTGACACAATATAAATTAGAAGTCGTAGAACAAAATGCTAACTCAAGATCATTTTATGAGTAAATTATCGATATGAAGAACATCTTTCATGTACATAGCATCAAAAAATATTTTTTCAAATTGAAATATTAAAAAAATATACTTTAAACCATACATTACATACATTAATAATTATTTTAAAAAGCTTGCGTAGAAAAAACGGCTTAGATACAGAACAAATTGTTGTTCGGAGTGAAGGACACTATCTAACCTAACCCTAGCAACAACAAAGCTTTCATAACAAACAAATTATGAAATATGTCTGTTCGCATAACTAACACGACATCTATGACTTAAAGTATTATGGATTATGGCTCCATTCTGTATTCGCTTTTAGCTTACCATTGTCATAGATCAAAATGGAAATTGCTGTCATCAGCATACCCTGAGGAGCCAAAGTTTCAAACAACTGACACTTCTTTTGCAATGCTTCCAATCCTTTAGTGAAAAACCTCTCCCTTCCATCCACCACCAACGCCCAAATACCCTATCTTTTTGCCTCAGGACAATTTGCACATTGTTTTCCAACGATTTTTCTTGCATTTGTAATTTTACCATCATCACTCAAAATATCATTTGCCATCATCATGTGCAAGACGTCACCATAGAGTTAAGTTTTCAAACAGATTTTTTGCTTAACTTTCGATTCAAATTCAAATTCAATACATTCTCAGAGGAGTTGACAGCAGCAGCAGCAACGAACAGAATAGAGCGACAGCAAAAGAAATCTGCCGAGGTTGAAGGATTTGTGTGTCATATCAAAATGTGTCACATAAAGTTTGACATATTTTCTTTTTTTTTTTTGGTGCAAAAAGTAAATGACAGCGGATATAGTCATGGTCGGTGTGAATGCGGGTGTGTGTGTGAGTTTTATTTTAAACTGTCTTTCAAAACTCCAACAAGAAGAAGATGAAGGATAACTGTTAAGTGAAGTGTTCAAAAAGTAATTTTAGACAAAACATAAAGCTGTGTATAAATTAGTTATTTATTTGGCACGTGTTGGAGAATTTCAAATTACACACAGCATTTGAATGCCTTTGCAGATAATGATTTACACAAAAATTGTCATACGCATGAGCATGATTGCAAAATGCAGGCCATAAATTATGCATTAACGCAAATTGCATGAAATTGTTTTAAATTCTGTTGCAGAGAGAAGCAAGTGTGACTATGTACTTTAAACTAATGATCTGGGCAGTATTTAATGTTTTTGAATTTTATAAAAATATTTTAAAATTTGCAGAATATATCAACTAGTTAAAATAGCTATGCAGTCTGTGGTTCATAGGATACAGTTATTTTCAATTTCCGCAAACATTTCAAGCCTCTAAAGTGAAGAGCAAAAAGCGAGTAATAATGAAACTTTTATCAGGCGATATATTTTGCTTTGGCATTTTCGAATGAGATTATTTGTCTCTACTTCTCCGAACACTACATTAAATTATCCGTGGAAGACCTTATAAAACATATGGGTAGTTCTGAGTGAAATCGGTTATTTTTTCAAGAAGTGTTTTTTTTCATTTCCTTCCTGTGTTGATGCTACTCATCAGCAAAACATTTCAGTATATTTTCAGAATTTTTTGACCAACGGTTCCAGAGATATCGTGCCTTGAAAATGTCGAATTCTGTAAGTACTATATCCAAATAAATACTCATGTTTGTTTTTCGAAAATTTCATGTAACACCGCGAAATATTCATCGTAGGCATTCCATGTGTTATACGAAAATTCATATCTGGACGAGATAAAGCAATTTTAGATGTGTGTCCATCCGTCCGTCTGTCCAGGTATTAAACATTGTACGCACGCTACAGGCCGCAATTATGGACCAATCCAAATTTTGTATGGGGGCAATGATTTGGCGATGATCGTGAAATTGACCAAAAACAAAATTTTTACCATGACTTTTATGGGAAAAATATCCAAATTTAATTTTTAATCAGTAATTTAAATTGTAGGGGAATATTCGGACAACTTACGAAAACTAAACTTAAAAACCAACTCTTGACCTCTGACTTGATGGAAATTATATCAAATTAGATAAAGGAAGATTATGAATCTACAATGTTCATAGATGAGAAAAATAAAAACAAAAAAATCGACGAAGGGATTTTAAAAAAATCGAGGTCAATGTTTTGGTTTTTTTTAGGTTTTCACGATTTTGAAATTGGATTAGAGCAAATGTTGTAGCTGTGAATATTCTCTACAAAATTTACCTTTTTTTTTGTAGGTTTTACCATTTTTGAGATATAGAAGTTCAAATTGGGACAAAGCACTGACTGTATCACCTCCATATAAAACAATGTCATGCACGGTTCGCCCTAACTTTAAATGAAAACCGCAACTGGAAAGTTTTTGCAGATTCTAAAACAGCAATGTTCATAGATGAGAAAAATCCAAAAAACCAGAAAAAATCGCAAGAGGGATTTTTAAATAAATCGCGGTAAAAGTTTAATTTTTTAGGGTTTTTTAGGTTGTCAGGATCTTGCATTGAAACCGCAAGCCCTATTAAAATGGGACTAAACAAATGTTGTAGAGAATTTTCACTGCTACAACATTTTCTTTAGTCCCATTTCGATAAAACCCTATAAATGTGAAATTTGATCGCGATTAATTTAAAAAGCGATTTTTTTTTCATTTTTCTCATCCATGAACATTGTAGTTTCAGAATACGCAAACACTTCCTATAGGTGTAAGCACCATCCATATAACGTTGGTTCAGCAGTAGGTGACGTATAAGTCTGCTTTCTTTTATAATTTTGGTTTGTTTATAAAGAAATACGTTTACCTTCCATGCTACAAAATTTCACAACTATGATAGAAAGGTATTAAAATCATGATAGAGGAATTCCATTTTTTTCATTGATGCAATATATGTACGATGATGTACTGGATTTTGAAGTTTTTATGCTACCTTTGATTAGAAGTAATTTAATACCTCGAAATATTGATCTCTTTTATTGATCGAATCGGCTAAATTCACCAAAACTATTTCTAAATGAGTTTGATATTTTCTCTTCCTTAATACAAATTTTTAATTTTTGGAAGAAATATGTAGCCAAAATTGTCCATCTGTCCATTACGAAATAATTAATATAATATATAACGTGGCGAAATCATACATATGTACATATATTCCCACAACATCCCCGAAGGAACAAGGAAGACTTCGCAATCATATAAATAAATTCCGCGGAAAACTTGTTTTTTATGTAAATGTAAAGTAATCCTCCTATCAGAAAATGCTATAATTTTTAGAGTTGGGCAATCTCGTTCAATTGAAGGATCCGGATCACTATCTCGTTCAATGGACATCGGTAATTTCTTTGACAAAACTGCGTATACTTAATTTAACACGTTAGTTTTTATGATGTTACTCATTCGTCTTTGAACGAGGACAGTGATCCGGATCGTTCAATTGAACGAGATTGCCCAACTCTAATAATTTTTGCGATTGGCCCCTAATGTCAGTTCTGTTTTGACATTTGTGTAGTAAACACATGCGAAATACACGTTGATAAACAATGTTACGCTACACTGCTCCAGAACGCGGAATATTGGTGACTATTTATTTGACAAATAATCGGTCGGTGACTTTGGCACAACGTGAATTTCGTCGCAGACGTTTAGCCGCTCACTTCGAAGAGACTGGCACAACACGAGATGATGCCAGGCATGGCAGACCCCGGAGTATCCGTTCTGCAGAGAATATTGCTGCTGTAGCCGAGGATGTCACGGAAGCGCCTACGACATAGACCAGACGACGTGCCACGCAAATGGGTATCAGTTGACGGTATTTACAGCGAATTTTGGGACGATATTTGAAGATGTTTCCGTACAAAGTCCAGACAGTGCATCAGCTGTTAAACGCTGACCGCCAATCGCGTCTAACATACGATCAATCCATCCTTAATCACCACCAAGAGGAAGATGATTTTTCATCAAAAATAATCATGAGTGATGAGGCGCTCCAGACTTCTTGTTGTGGGGCTTTTTGAAGTCGCGGGTTTATGTCAACAAGCCTCAGACTCTTTCAGCTCGTAAAGACAATATCCGCCAAGAATGTTAGGACCTATCGTCGGAAGTTTTGGCCAAAGTGATGTAAAATGCCATAAAAAGGGCTCAAATGACAATAAACTGTGGCGGCGGCCATTTATCTGATACTAGCAAAATGCCCGCTACTTTGTATGCGGAAAAGGAATAATATTCAAATAAACAATATTTAATATGGTGAACACTGAAAACTTTTATGTACTAATACCTATTTGAATTGATATTTTATTTCTTTGAAGTACTGTTCGTACACGTTTTGTTCGAATCTCAAAAAAAGACCTCTACACTTCAACAGCGGCCTACATTTTAAATTTCAGTCCATGTTTTATTAGAACGGTATGAGTATTTTGAAAATTTTATCTACATTTTCCAACCGAATTTTGGAATTTGTGATATCAAAATGTAGAAACCCGATCGAATCCCCGGTCTGGCAACATCAAAGTTTCAACGGTGGCAAAATACCCCTCAGTAATGTTGGCGACATTTCCTGAGTATTTCAGCCATGTAAAACTTCTCTACAAGTGGCGTCGTAAGGCACGCCGTTCGGACTCGGCGATAAACAGTAGGTCCCATATAATTGAGCTAATATGAAACGGGGTGCACTCAATGATATGAGAGAAGTCTCCCATGTCCCGTCTGGGATGTTTGTGGCACAATTATTACATTATTTTGAAACCGAATTCGTGTTAACATAGAAACAATAGTACATTATTCAGTACAATTTTTAGAATCCACAACCTTAGCTCATATGTTACAGTTTTAGCTCTACTTGTTCACCCAATGCCAATGGTATTACATGTAGAAACCTTTCATACATTTAAAGGTGGATTTTAATAAACATTCTGATCCAATCCCAACAGTGATCCTCACAACAAATTTCATTTATCGATTCACTCAATACCAGTGCTTCAATATTTAGTATTACTTAATACTTCTAATACATTTATTGTACGACCACTTCTAACAATGAACTTAACAAATAAATAATATACCAGAATTCCACTCCTAATCCTTAGCCCAATGCCAAATTTATTGCAATTTTGTACTTTTCACACACTAATTATATAATCCCAGCTTCATTGCTACACCAACGTCAAATTTAATACCATTTAGTACATTTCGTATTTCTCAATAAGTCAGCCAGCCCTCAGCCTAATTTCAGAATTTGTATGCATTTCAAAAAATACTTATCTAAACACCAACACCATCCCTCATACAACAATTCGAAATTTCCCCTTTATCCCTTTAAGCAACGCCAAACTGGTACCAAATTCAGTACTTATAATATGTATAAGTTAAAAAACTACTTCCTTTTATCCAAAACTAAATCCCAATCGCAATTTAGTATTTTTCGTATACATAATACCGAATTTCACAATTTCAGCTCTACTAATTTACACAATAACAATTCGAACCAAATTCTTTGCCATTTTGTAATTTTCGTACACTTTATGTACGTATATCCACAACCACATCCATATCTAAACCCTACACATCAAGAGGGTGTATAATACCAAACTTCCGAATTACATCTCTATTCATAATACCATTAATATTTTTCGTATGAAAGTACGAATTTTGAATAACTATCTGCAACAGTAATTCCAAATTTCATGATCATCCGTCCACCCAAAACTAAATTGTACCAAACTTAATACCATTTAGTACTTTTCGTAACCATAAGTACGAACTTCCAAAACTATATCAGCCCTACACTCCAACAGTAATCTAAATTTCAGGATTCCAGCTCTCTCCCTTTACCCAAATCCAAATTGAACCAAATTTACTACCATTTAGTACTTTTCGTAGCCATATAAGTACGAATTTCCTAAACTTCCTTAACCCTACACTCCAACAATAACCTTAACTCGAAATTTCAGGATTCCTGCTCTATCCGTTCACCCAAATATAAATTGAACCAAATTTAGTACCATATAGTACTTTCGTATCCATAAGTATGAATTTCCAAAACTATTTCAATCCTTCACTCCAACAGTAACCTTAATTGCAGATTTCAGGATTACAGCTCTATCCGTGCACCCAAATCCAAATTGAGTACCATTTATTAAATTTCGTACCCCCTAAGTACGAATTTCCAAAACTTGCTCAATCCTACACCCCAATAGAAATCTTAATTAAAAATTTCAGGATTCCAGCTCTGTCCGTTCACCTAAATTTAAATTGCACCAAATTTAGTACCATTGTACCAAATTTAGTACTTTCCGTAGCCATATGTACGAATTTCCAAAACTAACTCAATCCTACAGTCCAACAGTAATCTTAATTCCAAATTTCACGATTCCAGCTCTTTTCGTTCCCTAAAATCCAAATTGTACCAAATTTAGTACTTATCGTACCCATAAGTACGAATTTCCAAAACTTCCTCAATCCTACACTCCAACAGTAACCTTAACTCGAAATTTCAGGATTCCAGCTGTATCCGTTCACCCAAATATAAATTGTACCAAATTTAGTACATTTAGTACTTTCCGTTCCCATAAGTAGGAATTTCCAAAACTACCTCAATCCTACACTCCATCAGTAATCTTAATTTCAAATTTCAGGATTCCAACTCTATCCGTTCACCTAAATATAAATTGTACCAAATTTAGTACATTTAGTACTTTCCGTTCCCATAAGTATGAATTTCCAAAACTACCTCAATCCTACACTCCATCAGTAACCTTAATTCGAAATTTCAGGAATCCAACTCTATCCGTTCAACTAAATTTAAATTGTACCAAATTTAGTACCATTTAGTACTTTCCGTACTTATAAGTATGAATATCCAAGACTAACTCAATCCAACACTCCAAACGTAATTAAATTCCAAATTTCAGGATTCCAGCTCTATCCGTTCACCCAAATCCAATTTGTACCAAATTTAGTACCGTTTACTACTTTTCGTACCCATAAGTAAGAATTTCCAAAACTACCTCAATCCTACACTCCATCAGTAATCTTAATTTCAAATTTCAGGATTCCAACTCTATCCGTTCACCTAAATATAAATTGTACCAAATTTAGTACATTTAGTACTTTCCGTTCCCATAAGTATGAATTTCCAAAACTACCTCAATCCTACACTCCATCAGTAACCTTAATTCGAAATTTCAGGAATCCAACTCTATCCGTTCAACTAAATTTAAATTGTACCAAATTTAGTACCATTTAGTACTTTCCGTACTTATAAGTATGAATATCCAAGACTAACTCAATCCAACACTCCAAACGTAATTAAATTCCAAATTTCAGGATTCCAGCTCTATCCGTTCACCCAAATCCAATTTGTACCAAATTTAGTACCATATAGTACTTTCGTATCCATAAGTACGAATTTCCAAAACTTCCTCAATCCTACACTCCAACAGTAACCTTAACTCGAAATTTCAGGATTCCAGCTGTATCCGTCCACCCAAATATAAATTGTACCAAATTTAGTACATTTAGTACTTTTCGTACACATAAGTATGAATTTCCAAAACTACACCCATATCTCAATCGTACGCTTCAACGGTAATCTAAATTCCAAATTTCAGGTTTTCAGCTCTATCCGTTCACCCAAATCCAAATTGTACCAAATTTAGTACCATTTAGTACTACTCGTACACATAAGTACGAACTTCCAAAATCATTTCCTTATATCAACACCAATTCCCAACCTTGATTTCCATACCAAATATGAACATTGTAGCTATATCCGCTCAAAATATACAATTGGTACCAAATTTAGTAACTTTTCGTACACTTATAAGTCGAATTTCCAAAAACCCTTTGGTACATCTTTCTAAATCTTCATCAGTTACCCTCATTCCAAATTTCAGAATTCTAGCTCTTCCCGTTTGCATAATACAAAGGGTACCATATTTAGTACTTTTTAGTACTTTTCGTACCCTTCTAGGTCGAATTTCCAAAAACCCAGCCTTATCTCACCCCTACACACCGACAGCAACCCACAGTCAAAATTTCAGCTTTCTAGCTTCAGCGGTTTCGTCTGGGCGATGATATGTCAGTCACTCAGTCACTCAGTCACTCACTCACTAAGCTCTTTTATATATCTGATATAATATTCTCCACTTGATGTAAAAACATTAAAAGACCAAATAAAAATAATCCACAAGAAAAATCAAAAGCAAAAAGCGGTTGTTGTGAAGAAAAATACATTTCAAACGGCCAAATATCCGTTAATGTATAAAAACACATTTGCATTTGAAAAACGATAAGTTCTAGGACAGAGAAGCCATTACATAGTCGATACGTCCGAAGATTTGCTTTACCACCAATGAAACCAGGTAACGTAATTTGGTGACTATGTGGGTTCGAGTCCATGGCTTTCCTTTTTCACTTGCAAATAATTTCAGATCATTAAGCTTAACTCTAAACGAGAAAATTAATAAAATCATTAAAAAATGATCTTCGCCCTAACAGGCAAAATTTCAAAAAACAAAGTTTTTAATTTTTTTTTTAATTACAGCCAAAAAACTTCGGAAGATTACTTTTGCGCCACCTTGTACTATTAATTACTAAAATTTTAAGGTCTAGGTACATAAGCTGCCTCGCGTGGTTGCCTTGCTTTTCTGACATAACAAAAATAAAAAAAAAAATTAAGAAGAAAAGGGCATCCTAGTTCGAAATTGGCTCGGCCTTCTTTTTTTATTTTATGTTATGTCAGAAATGAAGCAGGAAAGCAAGGCAACCAGACGAGGCAGCTTATGTACCCAGGCCTTAACAGCCTGTTCATGTATGTCGACCGAAAGGTTTTTTGCGCTTCGGAAGTGAAAAAAAAAATAATTTTCTGTTCATGTAAATGCCTTCGAAACGAAAATTTATGCGACCGACAAGCCATACGAAATAACACGTAAACGTAAACTTTTCCATTCAATTTGGGTTTTTGTATTTCGAAAGGACTGTCTCTTATAGAAAGAGAATGTTAAAATCACTCACTTTCTTTGTAGCTGCCGAGTAGAACGTAAACTCGCGGAATAACAGCGAAAATCTTAAAACAAATTATGCAACACATTCTTGAAACAAAATAAAAATTTTGTAGACACGTTTTTAAGCGGTTTCATTCATTATTTTGAAGAAATCAATAAAAAAAAAAATAATTAAAAAAATTAAGTTTCAGTTTATTTAGAAATGCACTTAAAACTAAAAAATAATTTGTCACTTAGCCTCAATTAATATATTCTTTCTCATGATAGAATCTCTCAAATAAAACGCTTGCATTTAAGTTATGAATGGTGGCAAAATTAAACGGCAAGCGTTTTATTTGAGAGATTCTATCATTAAATGCTTGAAATTGGGTGGTACCGTTATATGGAGGCTATACTAAACCTTGACCTACGTCCACAATTTTTAGTGGGGAAGTTGCTGGACTATTGAGAACTCCAAATGCCAAGATACAGCAAATTCGGGTTAAAAATGAAGACAAAATCCCCAAAATACCAGAAGTTGGGTGGTACCGTTATATGGGGCCTATAGAAAAAATGGACCCATATTGTTTTCGGTTTCGGTTTCATATTCATGTATTGTCATCTAAATCTGAAAAATGTGCAAAGTTTTAGTTCGATTGGTCAACTGCAAACGTGCAAAAAATCAGTTACCAGATTTTAAAAGGGGGTCAAGTTAGACACCGTGAAAACACTGTAAGAATGGACCAATATTAGTTTTGATTTCGTATTCATGTTTTGTCATCCAAATCTGAAAAGTGTGCAAAGTTTAAGTACGATTGGTCAACTGCAACTGCGTGAAAAATGAGTTACCAGATTTGAAAAACAAAATACCGGAAATCGGATGGTACCGTTATATGGGGGCTATAGGAAACAATGGACCCATATTGGTTTTGGTTTCATATTCATGTATTGTCATTTAAATCTGAAATGTGTGCAAAGTTTTAGTTCGATTGGTCAACTGCAACCGTGTTAAAAATCAGTTACCAGATTTGAAAGGGGGTCAAGTTAGACACCGTAAAAACACTGTAAGAATGGACCAATATTAGTTTCGATTTCATATTCATGTATTGTCATCCAAATCTAAAAAGTGTGCAAATTTTAAGTTCGATTGGTCAACTGCAACTATGTGAAAAATGAGTTACCAGATTTGAAAAGCAAATTAGATAAAACACTGTAAAACAGTGTAAAAATGGACCAATATTCGTTTTGATTTCATATTCATGTATTGTCATTCACATCTGAAAAGGTGCAAAGTTTTAGTCCGATTGGTAAACTGCAACTGTGTTAAAAATGAGTTACCAGATTTGAACTAAACACACACCCAAGGCAAGTTAAATAAAACACTGTAATAAAATAATTCAAAATACCGACACATTTTATTTTTCAAACAAAACAAATCACACATATTCCAATGTTTGTATTGTATATGTGGATTTTTGTTTTCATTTCTCTTTGCTCTCATTTATGGAACATAGTTGTACAAATGTACATTCAAATTAGTAGTATTTCGCATAGGATACGTAACGGCAGTCGCACGATAGTTTGCGAAATACATGAACGCATTTTAGATAGAAGTGAGTGACTGCTTTCCTTTTTACAGGTTTCCGTGCGACATACATGAACAGGCGGTAAGTCTTTTTTGGTAGTGGGATTCGAATAATTATTATTTGTTATAATTTTTTTTTAATTGTCAATAAAATTTTGTGAACAGTGTGAACAATTGTTATTTTACCTAAAATAAATAAAATAAAAGTAATATTTATTTAGGTGCTTTCAGCGTACGGAAATAATCCCTATGAAATGTACGCAAACGTATTGCTACGTATTTTCCATAAGAACGAAACAAAACATAACCAAGTTGACCGAACTCGCTGTTTAGTTCGTGAATGCGAAAAAACGAAAAATGAATAGTTCTCAAACGTTTACAAACGTTTGGTAATTAATTGAAACATCCACCACAGTATATTCCAAGTATGTGATTTTAGCTTATGGGTTGTGAAACAATCAAATGTGTGTGTGTTTGACTGTGCCAAAGATAATTTCGCACATCAACCGTTTGCAACGATTCATTTTGGTTAGCTCGTGAATGAAACAACTCGGAACAGCATAGCAGTAGTTCTCAACGTTTACAAACGTTTGGTAATTAATTGAAACATCCACCACAGTATATTCCAAGTATGTGATTTTAGCTTATTGGGTTGTGAAACAATCAAATGTGTGTGTGTGTTTGACTGTGCCAAAGATAATTTCGCACATCAACCGTTTGCAACGATTCATTTTGGTTAGCTCGTGAATGAAACAACTCCGGAACAGCATAGCCGTAGTACATTTCAACAATCGTACAATTTTGTTCTTCTTCAGTCGAAAAGTTTTTCGTTTTGTTTTGTTTTGAGAACGAAATAATTCAGAAAGAATGAAAAGTTTGTGGATTTGTGTGAATGGTACGGAATCGTTTCATTTTTTGCGTCCATTGCACTATAGGTCAAACGGGCCATTTTATTGGCCAAAAGTCTTAAAGTTAAAACAAGTATTTGGTTTAAGTTAATATAGCGTTTTTAGATTCAGGGAGAAAAATGGAACAACGTGGGCCAAAATATTAACCCTTTATGGACCAAATACACAACTGGTACCTTAACCCTTTGGGGGCGAAAACTGGATTGTCTATTGGGTGTTTTACAGTCGTATTATTGCTGTCTTTACCTTATCATGGTCGAGCGGAATACACTCAATACCATCTTCTGTTGTTTTGCGGCTGTTTCCAGGGAGTGGAGGAAGGGAGGAGTGCTTTCGTAAATCAATTGGGGCGATTCACTCTTATATGCTGTGGTTCCCTGTTCTCATTGCAGCTTTACGATGTCCAACTTCCGTGTTGTCTCTGTTCGTACTTTTATCGGTAACAAGGTAGTGACCCGTGTCGATGTTTTCTCCTCTGAACGATCAAAGATCCAATATGCTTGACGAATGCCTTCAATCTATCACAATCTATTGGGACCCATTAAATAAATACTATATTCTGATCAGGGAAATATTATGAGTCGATCTAACCACATCCGTTTGCACATCTGTACGTAATAATTGAAATAGATTGCTTTGTTTTTACTCGAAATGCAAATATAAAGCGTTCTATTGCATTTCTATATGCAGGTTAAGATCGATTATGAGCTGTATCGTCCACTTTTTTGTATAGACCCCATATAACGGTACCTCACAATTTTAGGTATATTGATGATATTATCTAAAATTTTACAAAACTTCCCCATCAAAAATTGTCGGCATAGGTTGGTTTGGTATAGCCCCCATATAACGTATCTCCCGACTTTAGGTACTTTCAGGATTTTAGCTGCATTTTTTGTCCAACCTACCTGTAATTTAACATTTGAGGTTCAAGTGGTCACAAAACTTCTCTAACAAAACTTTTCACTAAGTAACGTCCTAAAAGTCCTCATCGATCCATGTGTGCAAAAAAGTTATTCCGGGTCGAAGGTAAAATTTTCGAATTTATTACATTTTCGTACTTATTTTTGGTCTAATCAAAAAGTGACTAGTGTAAAATATTGTTCACAGAAAATTATCTACAAGTTTAGTCTTTAAAAAATTTTTCCTAAAAGGAACCATTTTTGAGATACATATATCTGTTCTAAAAACGAATAATTTAAGGTTTTTTAGTTTTTATCTAATTTTTGAGCAATATTGGATATTCTTGACATTCATGGTTCCCAGTGGTTAAAAACGTCTGCATCAAACATTGTGGACGTTGGCACACGTTGTAATACTAAAACTCCTTCAGATTCCTTTTAGCATATCTATTGAGACTGCATTCCGCTCGCCAATAAAGACTCAGTTCTTCTACAAAGACTCCTTCAGATTCCTTTTAGCATATCTATTGAGACTGCATTCCGCTCGCCAATAAAGACTCAGTTCTTCTACAAAGACTCCATCAAACTCTTTTAACTTTAGCACGTCTCAAAAAACTTCTAATCAGCAGGTCTATTAAGATTTCCTTCAGCTCGCTACTAAATAATCACTTCGGCTCGTCTATGAAGACTGCCTTGAGCTCTTCAAATATGACACTCTCTCTTTATCCATAAAAAGTAAGAATGCAAAACGTTGGACTGGCCGAACTTTTTATACCCTCCACCATGGACTGTATTAAAGAATAGGAATAATTAGTTTCCTTTCGATTATGAGAGGAATAAGCTCTTCCACTAATTCCTTGCAGGAGCATATACCTTAACTGATGATCATCCCTTTTAGAAGAGCCCATTGCGGTGTCATCCTTGTACTTTCCAAAACATAGACCAATATTTACAATTTTCCGAATTACGTTTTTGTACCTCTGATAACACACAATACCAAATAACAGCTATCTCGGACATTTCGGTGAATACTGAAGCCGACCCCTCAACATACCTAAATAGAATTGTCACTATGGGAGCTATGTAAAGACGTGGAGCAAGACCGACAAATTTCAGGTGGACAATTTTTATACCCCCAAGGAAGACTAAATACCAAATTTCAGCCATTTTCCACAACCTTCAAAAATACCGAACATCGAGAGGTACCGTTCTATTTGACCTCTGAATGCGAGACCTATACCAACAAATTTCAGGTGGAAAGGTATATACCCTCAACGAAGACTTAATACCAAATTTCAGTTATTTCGGTGTGATAATGAGGCTAATACCTACAAAAGACCGAAAATAGGGGATTATCGTTCTGTGGGTGCTACTAATTCAATACCAAACATCCTAGCAGTAATAGAGACTTCTATACCAAAATATAATAAAAAATAATATGCATAGATGGCAAGGAAGAGGATCAAAAAAGCTTGAAGATGAAGATTGTTGTCAATCACAAAAAGAATTGCATTATCACTAGGAATCACACACCAAGCCATTTGTGAATCTATTGGGATTCGTTCAAAGGTAAGGAAAAGAACAAGACACAATCCACCATGACAACACTCGGCCACATGCTGAAATACCGGTCAAAAACTATTTGGAAAGCAGTGATTGGAAATTTTTGACCCACCCGCTATATATCCCGGACCTTGCCCTTTCGGATTACCACTTGTTTCGATCGATGTAGAACACCGTATACGAACGTACTTCACATCGGAAGTAGATGCCAGAAATTGGGTTGATTTGTACATTGCCTCAAAACGGAAGGAGTTATTTTGGCACGGAATAAATATTCCTCCAGAAATATGCCAAAATGTAACGACAAACAATGGGCAAAACTTTGAATAAAGTACTCATTTAATTTTTTATCATAATAAAAGCGTATTTTAGGCTTAAATGGACATTAATAGTTGTAGTACTGCCAATAAAACTATATCTTTAAAATTTGCAATATGTATCTTAATTTCATCAGACGGACGGACAGACGGATATGTTTATATGGACTTTTGTGCTGATCAAGAATATGTATGAGGATTTCCGTGTGAAATCGGACACTTTTTCAAAAAGTGGGTTTTGATATCCTTTATTTTTTGCTGTGGTGATGATGCTCATCTGCAAAACTTGTTAGTATATTTTCAGATATTTTTTTGACTAACGGTTCCAGAGGTAAAAACTATATGCAAAGAAATACTCTTCCTTGATATTGGTCCAATTTGAAAATCTTTTTTTAGTTGTTTGTTTTTTATCAACTATTTAATAAAAAATAGAAAAAATCACAGTGGTCTTGGATGCAATTTTTGCGATTTAATATTTAAAATCAATTTTTAACAATGATTGCACTCTATCCCAGCCTTGGGTGTGGATTTTTAATAATATTTTTGCCCATGGTCTATCCCAGCCATAGGCGTGGATTTTTAAGAATATTTTTGCCCAGAGACTATCCCAGCTTTAGGCGTGGATTATTAAGAATATTTCTGCCAGAGACTATCACAGTCGTAGGCGTGGATTTTTAAGAATATTTCTGCCAGAGACTATCACAGTCGTAGGCGTGGATTTTTAAGAATATTTTTGCTCAGAAACTATCACAGCCTTATGCGTGGATTTTTAAGAATATTTTTGCCCAGAAACTATCACAGCCTTATGCGTGGATTTTTAAGAATATTTTTGCCCAGAAACTATCACAGCCGTAGGCGTGAATTTTTAAGAATATTTTTGCCCAGAGTCCATCACAGCCTAAGGCGTGGATTTTCAAGAATATGTTTGCCCAGAGTCTATCACAGTCTAATTCGTGGATTTTTAAGAATATTTTTGCACAGAGACTATCACAGCCTTAGGCGTGGATTTTTAAGAATATTTTTGCCCAGAAACTATCACAGCCGTAGGCGTGAATTTTTAAGAATATTTTTGCCCAGAGTCTATCTCAGCCTAAGGCGTGGATTTTTAAGAATATTTTTGCCCAGAAACTATCACAGTCGTAGGCGTGAATTTTTAAGAATATTTTTGCCCAGAAACTATCACAGTCGTAGGCGTGAATTTTTAAGAATATTTTTGCCCAGAAACTATCACAGTCGTAGGCGTGAATTTTTAAGAATATTTTTGCCCAGAAACTATCACAGTCGTAGGCGTGAATTTTTAAGAATATTTTTGCCCAGAAACTATCACAGTCGTAGGCGTGAATTTTTAAGAATATTTTTGCCCAGAAACTATCACAGTCGTAGGCGTGAATTTTTAAGAATATTTTTGCCCAGAAACTATCACAGTCGTAGGCGTGAATTTTTAAGAATATTTTTGCCCAGAGTCTATCTCAGCCTAAGGCGTGGATTTTTAAGAATATTTTTGCCCAGAGTCTATCTCAGCCTAAGGCGTGGATTTTTATAAATATTTTTGCCCAGAAACTATCACAGTCGTAGGCGTGAATTTTTAAGAATATTTTTGCCCAGAAACTATCACAGTCGTAGGCGTGGATTTTTAAGAATATTTTTGCCCAGAAACTATCACAGTCGTAGGCGTGAATTTTTAAGAATATTTTTGCCCAGAAACTATCACAGTCGTAGGCGTGAATTTTTAAGAATATTTTTGCCCAGAGTCTATCTCAGCCTAAGGCGTGGATTTTTAAGAATATTTTTGCCCAGAAACTATCACAGTCGTAGGCGTGAATTTTTAAGAATATTTTTGCCCAGAAACTATCACAGTCGTAGGCGTGAATTTTTAAGAATATTTTTGCCCAGAAACTATCACAGTCGTAGGCGTGAATTTTTAAGAATATTTTTGCCCAGAAACTATCACAGTCGTAGGCGTGAATTTTTAAGAATATTTTTGCCCAGAAACTATCACAGTCGTAGGCGTGAATTTTTAAGAATATTTTTGCCCAGAAACTATCACAGTCGTAGGCGTGAATTTTTAAGAATATTTTTGCCCAGAAACTATCACAGTCGTAGGCGTGAATTTTTAAGAATATTTTTGCCCAGAAACTATCACAGTCGTAGGCGTGAATTTTTAAGAATATTTTTGCCCAGAAACTATCACAGTCGTAGGCGTGAATTTTTAAGAATATTTTTGCCCAGAGTCTATCTCAGCCTAAGGCGTGGATTTTTAAGAATATTTTTGCCCAGAAACTATCACAGTCGTAGGCGTGAATTTTTAAGAATATTTTTGCCCAGAAACTATCACAGTCGTAGGCGTGGATTTTTAAGAATATTTTTGCCCAGAAACTATCACAGTCGTAGGCGTGAATTTTTAAGAATATTTTTGCCCAGAAACTATCACAGTCGTAGGCGTGAATTTTTAAGAATATTTTTGCCCAGAGTCTATCTCAGCCTAAGGCGTGGATTTTTAAGAATATTTTTGCCCAGAAACTATCACAGTCGTAGGCGTGAATTTTTAAGAATATTTTTGCCCAGAAACTATCACAGTCGTAGGCGTGAATTTTTAAGAATATTTTTGCCCAGAAACTATCACAGTCGTAGGCGTGAATTTTTAAGAATATTTTTGCCCAGAAACTATCACAGTCGTAGGCGTGAATTTTTAAGAATATTTTTGCCCAGAGTCTATCTCAGCCTAAGGCGTGGATTTTTAAGAATATTTTTGCCCAGAAACTATCACAGTCGTAGGCGTGAATTTTTAAGAATATTTTTGCCCAGAAACTATCACAGTCGTAGGCGTGAATTTTTAAGAATATTTTTGCCCAGAAACTATCACAGTCGTAGGCGTGAATTTTTAAGAATATTTTTGCCCAGAAACTATCACAGTCGTAGGCGTGAATTTTTAAGAATATTTTTGCCCAGAGTGTATCACAGCCGTAGGCGTGAATTTTTAAGAATATTTTTGCCCAGAGTCTATCTCAGCCTAAGGCGTGGATTTTTAAGAATATTTTTGCCCAGAAACTATCACAGCCGTAGGCGTGAATTTTTAAGAATATTTTTGCCCAGAAACTATCACAGTCGTAGGCGTGAATTTTTAAGAATATTTTTGCCCAGAAACTATCACAGTCGTAGGCGTGAATTTTTAAGAATATTTTTGCCCAGAAACTATCACAGTCGTAGGCGTGAATTTTTAAGAATATTTTTGCCCAGAAACTATCACAGTCGTAGGCGTGAATTTTTAAGAATATTTTTTCCCAGAGTCTATCTCAGCCTAAGGCGTGGATTTTTAAGAATATTTTTGCCCAGAAACTATCACAGTCGTAGGCGTGTATTTTTAAGAATATTTTTGCCCAGAAACTATCACAGTCGTAGGCGTGAATTTTTAAGAATATTTTTGCCCAGAAACTATCACAGTCGTAGGCGTGAATTTTTAAGAATATTTTTGCCCAGAGTCTATCTCAGCCTAAGGCGTGGATTTTTAAGAATATTTTTGCCCAGAAACTATCACAGTCGTAGGCGTGAATTTTTAAGAATATTTTTGCCCAGAAACTATCACAGTCGTAGGCGTGAATTTTTAAGAATATTTTTGCCCAGAAACTATCACAGTCGTAGGCGTGAATTTTTAAGAATATTTTTGCCCAGAGTCTATCTCAGCCTAAGGCGTGGATTTTTAAGAATATTTTTGCCCAGAAACTATCACAGTCGTAGGCGTGAATTTTTAAGAATATTTTTGCCCAGAAACTATCACAGTCGTAGGCGTGAATTTTTAAGAATATTTTTGCCCAGAGTCTATCTCAGCCTAAGGCGTGGATTTTTAAGAATATTTTTGCCCAGAAACTATCACAGTCGTAGGCGTGGATTTTTAAGAATATTTTTGCCCAGAAACTATCACAGTCGTAGGCGTGAATTTTTAAGAATATTTTTGCCCAGAAACTATCACAGTCGTAGGCGTGAATTTTTAAGAATATTTTTGCCCAGAGTATATCTCAGCCTAAGGCGTGGATTTTTAAGAATATTTTTGCCCAGAAACTATCACAGTCGTAGGCGTGAATTTTTAAGAATATTTTTGCCCAGAAACTATCACAGTCGTAGGCGTGAATTTTTAAGAATATTTTTGCCCAGAAACTATCACAGTCGTAGGCGTGAATTTTTAAGAATATTTTTGCCCAGAGTCTATCTCAGCCTAAGGCGTGGATTTTTAAGAATATTTTTGCCCAGAAACTATCACAGTCGTAGGCGTGAATTTTTAAGAATATTTTTGCCCAGAAACTATCACAGTCGTAGGCGTGAATTTTTAAGAATATTATTGCCCAGAAACTATCACAGTCGTAGGCGTGAATTTTTAAGAATATTTTTGCCCAGAAACTATCACAGTCGTAGGCGTGAATTTTTAAGAATATTTTTGCCCAGAGTGTATCACAGCCGTAGGCGTGAATTTTTAAGAATATTTTTGCCCAGAGTCTATCTCAGCCTAAGGCGTGGATTTTTAAGAATATTTTTGCCCAGAAACTATCACAGTCGTAGGCGTGAATTTTTAAGAATATTTTTGCCCAGAAACTATCACAGTCGTAGGCGTGGATTTTTAAGAATATTTTTGCCCAGAAACTATCACAGTCGTAGGCGTGAATTTTTAAGAATATTTTTGCCCAGAAACTATCACAGTCGTAGGCGTAAATTTTTAAGAATATTTTTGCCCAGAGTCTATCTCAGCCTAAGGCGTGGATTTTTAAGAATATTTTTGCCCAGAAACTATCACAGTCGTAGGCGTGAATTTTTAAGAATATTTTTGCCCAGAAACTATCACAGTCGTAGGCGTGAATTTTTAAGAATATTTTTGCCCAGAAACTATCACAGTCGTAGGCGTGAATTTTTAAGAATATTTTTGCCCAGAAACTATCACATTCGTAGGCGTGAATTTTTAAGAATATTTTTGCCCAGAGTGTATCACAGCCGTAGGCGTGAATTTTTAAAAATATTTTTGCCCAGAGTCTATCTCAGCCTAAGGCGTGGATTTTTAAGAATATTTTTGCCCAGAAACTATCACAGTCGTAGGCGTGAATTTTTAAGAATATTTTTGCCCAGAAACTATCACAGTCGTAGGCGTGGATTTTTAAGAATATTTTTGCCCAGAAACTATCACAGTCGTAGGCGTGAATTTTTAAGAATATTTTTGCCCAGAAACTATCACAGTCGTAGGCGTGAATTTTTAAGAATATTTTTGCCCAGAGTCTATCTCAGCCTAAGGCGTGGATTTTTAAGAATATTTTTGCCCAGAAACTATCACAGTCGTAGGCGTGAATTTTTAAGAATATTTTTGCCCAGAAACTATCACAGTCGTAGGCGTGAATTTTTAAGAATATTTTTGCCCAGAAACTATCACAGTCGTAGGCGTGAATTTTTAAGAATATTTTTGCCCAGAAACTATCACAGTCGTAGGCGTGAATTTTTAAGAATATTTTTGCCCAGAAACTATCACAGTCGTAGGCGTGAATTTTTAAGAATATTTTTGCCCAGAGTGTATCACAGCCGTAGGCGTGAATTTTTAAGAATATTTTTGCCCAGAGTCTATCTCAGCCTAAGGCGTGGATTTTTAAGAATATTTTTGCCCAGAAACTATCACAGTCGTAGGCGTGAATTTTTAAGAATATTTTTGCCCAGAAACTATCACAGTCGTAGGCGTGGATTTTTAAGAATATTTTTGCCCAGAAACTATCACAGTCGTAGGCGTGAATTTTTAAGAATATTTTTGCCCAGAAACTATCACAGTCGTAGGAGTGAATTTTTAAGAATATTATTGCCCAGAGTATATCTCAGCCTAAGGCGTGGATTTTTAAGAATATTTTTGCCCAGAAACTATCACAGTCGTAGGCGTGAATTTTAAAGAATATTTTTGCCCAGAAACTATCACAGTCGTAGGCGTGAATTTTTAAGAATATTTTTGCCCAGAAACTATCACAGTCGTAGGCGTGAATTTTTAAGAATATTTTTGCCCAGAAACTATCACAGTCGTAGGCGTGAATTTTTAAGAATATTTTTGCCCAGAGTCTATCTCAGCCTAAGGCGTGGATTTTTAAGAATATTTTTGCCCAGAAACTATCACAGTCGTAGGCGTGAATTTTTAAGAATATTTTTGCCCAGAAACTATCACAGTCGTAGGCGTGAATTTTTAAGAATATTTTTGCCCAGAAACTATCACAGTCGTAGGCGTGAATTTTTAAGAATATTTTTGCCCAGAAACTATCACAGTCGTAGGCGTGAATTTTTAAGAATATTTTTGCCCAGAGTGTATCACAGCCGTAGGCGTGAATTTTTAAGAATATTTTTGCCCAGAGTCTATCTCAGCCTAAGGCGTGGATTTTTAAGAATATTTTTGCCCAGAAACTATCACAGTCGTAGGCGTGAATTTTTAAGAATATTTTTGCCCAGAAACTATCACAGTCGTAGGCGTGGATTTTTAAGAATATTTTTGCCCAGAAACTATCACAGTCGTAGGCGTGAATTTTTAAGAATATTTTTGCCCAGAAACTATCACAGTCGTAGGAGTGAATTTTTAAGAATATTATTGCCCAGAGTATATCTCAGCCTAAGGCGTGGATTTTTAAGAATATTTTTGCCCAGAAACTATCACAGTCGTAGGCGTGAATTTTTAAGAATATTTTTGCCCAGAAACTATCACAGTCGTAGGCGTGAATTTTTAAAATATTTTTGCCCAGAAACTATCACAGTCGTAGGCGTGAATTTTTAAGAATATTTTTGCCCAGAAACTATCACAGTCGTAGGCGTGAATTTTTAAGAATATTTTTGCCCAGAGTCTATCTCAGCCTAAGGCGTGGATTTTTAAGAATATTTTTGCCCAGAAACTATCACAGTCGTAGGCGTGAATTTTTAAGAATATTTTTGCCCAGAAACTATCACAGTCGTAGGCGTGAATTTTTAAGAATATTTTTGCCCAGAAACTATCACAGTCGTAGGCGTGAATTTTTAAGAATATTTTTGCCCAGAAACTATCACAGCCTAAGGCGTGGATTTTTAAGAATATTTTTGCCCAGAAACTATCACAGTCGTAGGCGTGAATTTTTAAGAATATTTTTGCCCAGAAACTATCACAGTCGTAGGCGTGAATTTTTAAGAATATTTTTGCCCAGAAACTATCACAGTCGTAGGCGTGAATTTTTAAGAATATTTTTGCCCAGAAACTATCACAGTCGTAGGCGTGAATTTTTAAGAATATTTTTGCCCAGAGTCTATCTCAGCCTAAGGCGTGGATTTTTAAGAATATTTTTGCCCAGAAACTATCACAGTCGTAGGCGTGAATTTTTAAGAATATTTTTGCCCAGAAACTATCACAGTCGTAGGCGTGAATTTTTAAGAATATTTTTGCCCAGAAACTATCACAGTCGTAGGCGTGAATTTTTAAGAATATTTTTGCCCAGAAACTATCACAGTCGTAGGCGTGAATTTTTAAGAATATTTTTGCCCAGAGTGTACCACAGCCGTAGGCGTGAATTTTTAAGAATATTTTTGCCCAGAGTCTATCTCAGCCTAAGGCGTGGATTTTTAAGAATATTTTTGCCCAGAAACTATCACAGTCGTAGGCGTGAATTTTTAAGAATATTTTTGCCCAGAAACTATCACAGTCGTAGGCGTGGATTTTTAAGAATATTTTTGCCCAGAAACTATCACAGTCGTAGGCGTGAATTTTTAAGAATATTTTTGCCCAGAAACTATCACAGTCGTAGGCGTGAATTTTTAAGAATATTTTTGCCCAGAAACTATCACAGTCGTAGGCGTGAATTTTTAAGAATATTTTTGCCCAGAGTCTATCTCAGCCTAAGGCGTGGATTTTTAAGAATATTTTTGCCCAGAGTCTATCTCAGTCGTAGGCGTGAATTTTTAAGAATAGTTTTGCCCAGAAACTGTCACAGTCGTAGGCGTGAATTTTTAAGAATATTTTTGCCCAGAAACTATCACAGTCGTAGGCGTGAATTTTTAAGAATATTTTTGCCCAGAGTCTATCTCAGCCTAAGGCGTGGATTTTTAAGAATATTTTTGCCAGAAACTATCACAGTCGTAGGCGTGAATTTTTAAGAATATTTTTGCCCAGAAACTATCACAGTCGTAGGCGTGGATTTTTAAGAATATTTTTGCCCAGAAACTATCACAGTCGTAGGCGTGAATTTTTAAGAATATTTTTGCCCAGAAACTATCACAGTCGTAGGCGTGAATTTTTAAGAATATTTTTGCCCAGAAACTATCACAGTCGTAGGCGTGAATTTTTAAGAATATTTTTGCCCAGAGTCTATCTCAGCCTAAGGCGTGGATTTTTAAGAATATTTTTGCCCAGAAACTATCACAGTCGTAGGCGTGAATTTTTAAGAATATTTTTGCCCAGAAACTATCACAGTCGTAGGCGTGAATTTTTAAGAATATTTTTGCCCAGAAACTATCACAGTCGTAGGCGTGAATTTTTAAGAATATTTTTGCCCAGAAACTATCACAGTCGTAGGCGTGAATTTTTAAGAATATTTTTGCCCAGAGTCTATCTCAGCCTAAGGCGTGGATTTTTAAGAATATTTTTGCCCAGAGTCTATCTCAGCCTAAGGCGTGGATTTTTAAGAATATTTTTGCCCAGAAACTATCACAGTCGTAGGCGTGAATTTTTAAGAATATTTTTGCCCAGAAACTATCACAGTCGTAGGCGTGAATTTTTAAGAATATTTTTGCCCAGAAACTATCACAGTCGTAGGCGTGAATTTTTAAGAATATTTTTGCCCAGAAACTATCACAGTCGTAGGCGTGAATTTTTAAGAATATTTTTGCCCAGAGTGTATCACAGCCGTAGGCGTGAATTTTTAAGAATATTTTTGCCCAGAGTCTATCTCAGCCTAAGGCGTGGATTTTTAAGAATATTTTTGCCCAGAAACTATCACAGCCGTAGGCGTGAATTTTTAAGAATATTTTTGCCCAGAAACTATCACAGTCGTAGGCGTGAATTTTTAAGAATATTTTTGCCCAGAAACTATCACAGTCGTAGGCGTGAATTTTTAAGAATATTTTTGCCCAGAGTCTATCTCAGCCTAAGGCGTGGATTTTTAAGAATATTTTTGCCCAGAAACTATCACAGTCGTAGGCGTGGATTTTTAAGAATATTTTTGCCCAGAAACTATCACAGTCGTAGGCGTGAATTTTTAAGAATATTTTTGCCCAGAAACTATCACAGTCGTAGGCGTGAATTTTTAAGAATATTTTGCCCAGAAACTATCACAGTCGTAGGCGTGAATTTTTAAGAATATTTTTGCCCAGAGTCTATCTCAGCCTATGGCGTGGATTTTTAAGAATATTTTTGCCCAGAAACTATCACAGTCGTAGGCGTGAATTTTTAAGAATATTTTTGCCCAGAAACTATCACAGTCGTAGGCGTGAATTTTTAAGAATATTTTTGCCCAGAAACTATCACAGTCGTAGGCGTGAATTTTTAAGAATATTTTTGCCCAGAGTCTATCTCAGCCTAAGGCGTGGATTTTTAAGAATATTTTTGCCCAGAAACTATCACAGTCGTAGGCGTGAATTTTTAAGAATATTTTTGCCCAGAAACTATCACAATCGTAGGCGTGGATTTTTAAGAATATTTTTGCCCAGAAACTATCACAGTCGTAGGCGTGAATTTTTAAGAATATTTTTGCCCAGAAACTATCACAGTCGTAGGCGTGAATTTTTAAGAATATTTTTGCCCAGAGTATATCTCAGCCTAAGGCGTGGATTTTTAAGAATATTTTTGCCCAGAAACTATCACAGTCGTAGGCGTGAATTTTTAAGAATATTTTTGCCCAGAAACTATCACAGTCGTAGGCGTGAATTTTTAAGAATATTTTTGCCCAGAAACTATCACAATCGTAGGCGTGAATTTTTAAGAATATTTTTGCCCAGAGTCTATCTCAGCCTAAGGCGTGGATTTTTAAGAATATTTTTGCCCAGAAACTATCACAGTCGTAGGCGTGAATTTTTAAGAATATTTTTGCCCAGAAACTATCACAGTCGTAGGCGTGAATTTTTAAGAATATTTTTGCCCAGAAACTATCACAGTCGTAGGCGTGAATTTTTAAGAATATTTTTGCCCAGAAACTATCACAGTCGTAGGCGTGAATTTTTAAGAATATTTTTGCCCAGAGTGTATCACAGCCGTAGGCGTGAATTTTTAAGAATATTTTTGCCCAGAGTCTATCTCAGCCTAAGGCGTGGATTTTTAAGAATATTTTTGCCCAGAAACTATCACAGCCGTAGGCGTGAATTTTTAAGAATATTTTTGCCCAGAAACTATCACAGCCGTAGGCGTGAATTTTTAAGAATATTTTTGCCCAGAGTCTATCACAGCCTAAAGCGTGGATTTTTAAGAATATTTTTGCCCAGAGTCTATCACAGCCGTAGGCGTGAATTTTTAAGAATATTTTTGCCCAGAGTCTATCACAGCCTAAAGCGTGGAGTTTTAAGAATATTTTTGCCCAGAGTCTATCACAGCCGTAGGCGTGAATTTTTAAGAATATTTTTGCCCAGAGTCTATCACAGCCTAAAGCGTGGATTTTAAAGAATATTTTTGCCCAGATAATTTTTCTGAATTTTTTGTGTGAAATATTTGTTATTTTACCAAAAAAATAAAAATAAAAATATTTTCTGACAATTGTTTTCATGTTTTATTTAGGAATTTATTTTAGACATCTTAAAAACTGCGTCATGTTTCGATTTTAAAAATGGATTAGCAATTATTGAACCAGCGTTGGTGGTGTTACTGAAAGAAGTTTTTTGGTGCCCGTGATAAGTTTAGCCATTGCATATCTCAAATTCAAGTCCTCTTTCCTATATAAATATTCACACGCAAAAAAATATATGTTTGAAATATATTTGGATCCAAAAAAAAAATATATGTTTGGGAATGATTGCAAACAAATATATGTTTGGATCCAAACACAATTTGTTTGGGTCCAAACAAATATATGTTTGCAAGATTTTGTAAAATATCTGAATTTTATATATTTGGGTACCAACATAGTTTTTATGTTAGAACATATTTTTCATGGGTGGAGAGAGGATGTTTGTCAAAGAGAATAACAAGAGGGCTCTCACAGCTGAGGGATGCCGATTTATAATAAAAATCTGAGTGTATGGTGTAGTAGGAGACGCAGAAGTTCTGTGATGTGTATGCGTAAATCACGTGTGTTTCGTGCTTTGTTGTTAACCAACCTAGCAATCGAAGAGGAAAAATAGTATTAAACTTTTTTCTTCAATGTTCTAGAGACAATCGTTGATTAAAGACGGTATAGTGGGTGAATAAATTAGTGTTGTGTCTTTCCTTTAAGAAATTGTGCTTTTTAGTTAATTAAATATCCAATACATTTTTTTTCAGAAGAAAGGTGAATGGACAAGAAAGAAATCTTATTTAACATTGGTAATTACATCAATACATACATACATATGTATATTTGAAATATGGATGTACCTATTTATTACATTATATAATCATTTGATTCCAGATGACAATTTCCAGCTGATGATTTAAACTTTGAAGAAAATGTGTTCTATTTCAAAACTATGGAAAATCGTTCAACGATGTTTCTATTTCATTTTTTCTTTTCAAAAGTGCGACTTTTTATAAGTTATTTCATTCATTTTTTTTCTTTTATTAAAGTCTGTTTTGTATTTCTTTGGAATTTATTATGTACTTATGTGGCTGCTGTGCTTTTGCTTTTTTCTATGCCTTTCAATAAAACACCACTATGTGTGTATATGTTAGAGATATCCAGTGAGCGCTTACTGAGAGCGAGTGAGCATACATTTTAATGTGTTTCACATTGACATTTATGCTCTCTTGCTCTCAGAAGGCGCCCACTGGTGCATGTGTTTGTTTTTTGAGGCTTTTGGGTTTGTATTTGTTTGCAGCCAAACATGTAATTTGTTTGCACCCAAACATATAATTTGTCTGCACCCAAACATATAATTTGTTTGCACCCAAACATATAGTTTGTTTGCACCCAAACATATATTTGTTTGCAGGACATATGTTATGTTTGGCAGTGCTTGCAAACAAATATATGCTTGCTGCAAATAATTTTTGGGACATATGATAGAGAGGCGTTTTTTCCTGAGTGCATCTTCTGGACAAAATATCATTTTCCCGAGCGGTAGTTATTTCATATTCAATGTGGTTAGTTTATTTCCCGGCAGGTACAACAACTGTTAATCCATTTTTGAACTCGAAAAATGAAGCAGTTTTAAAAATGAAAAAAAAAATATTTTTTATTTTTTTGGTAAAATAACAAGTATTTCACACTGGTATACAAGAAATTGCATTGACAAATTTTAGCAAAATATAGTTTATTACAAAAAATTCAAGACAATCTATTATTAAATATTAAATCGGGGAAATTGCATCCAAGCCCACTGTGCAGTTTGTTTATTAAATAGCTGTCAAAAATACAAAAAAAAGTTTTTCAAATTGGACCAATAACAAAGAAGCTATGATTATTTCTTTGCTTATAGTTTTTGCTGAATTCGACTTTTCAATTTGAACAAGTAAGAACGGCGTTAAGTTCGGCCGGGCCGAACTTGTTATACCCTCCACCACAAGTTGTATTGAAGTAAAATGGAATAATTAGTATCCTTTCGTGTATGAAGAAGACTTAATACTAAATTTCAGCAATTTTGGTAAAACAATGTGAGGCACCATTATTCTATGGGGGCTATTTCAAAATGTCGATCTATACCGACAAATTTCTGACGGAAAGTTTTTAGGCTCAAAGAAGACTAAATACCAAATTTCCTATATTTCGGTACGAGAATGTGACTAAAACTAAAAAAATACCGAAAGTCAAGAAGTACGCTTCTATGGGAATATAGGAAGATGTGGACCTATACTGATAATACTCTTCTGGAATATTTTATAACTCTTGGAAGACCAAATAACGAATTTCAGCCATTTCGGTTGGATATTGACGTCACAATCTTCAGTATTACAAAAATCGGGAGGTACCGTTCTATGCGGGCTATATGAAGGCGTGGACCTTTACCGACAAATTTAAGGGGGAAGTTTGAGCACCCCCAACAAAGTCTAAATACCAAATTTCAGTCATTTCGGTGGAATATTGAGGCCAAAGCGTTCAAAATACCGAAAATCGGCAGGTACCGTTCTATGGGGGCTATATGAAGGCATGGACCGATACCGACAAAGTTCTGGGGGAAGTTTTATACCACCAACGTATACTAAGTACCAAATTTCAGCCATTTCGGTGTGATAATGAAGCTAAAACCTTGAAAATACCGAAAATCGGGGGGTACCGTTCTATGGGGGCTATATAAAGGTGTGGACCGATACCGACAAAATTCTGGGGGAACGTTTTATACCCCTAAAGAAGACTACGTACCAAATTTCAGCCATTTTGGTAGGATAATGAAGCTAAAACCTTAAAAATACCGAAAATCGGGAGGTACCGTTCTATGGGGGCTATATAAAGGTGTGGACCGATACCGACAAAATTCTGGGGGAAAGTTTTATACCCCTAAAGAAGACTACGTACCAAATTTCAGCCATTTTGGTAGGATAATGAAGCTAAAACCTTAAAAATACCGAAAATCGGGAGGTACCGTTCTATGGGGGCTATATGAAGGTGTGGACCGATACCGACAAAATTCTGGGGGAAAGTTTTATACCCCTAAAGAAGACTACGTACCAAATTTTAGCCATTTTGGCAGGATAATGAAGCTAAAACCTTAAAAATACCGAAAATCGGGAGGTACCGTTCTATGGGGGCTATATCAAAACGTGGACCGATATATCCCATTTTCAATACCAACCATCCTGCAAGTAATAAAAACTTCTGTACCAAATTTTGACTCTCTATCTTTAAAATTGCGAGCTGTATCTTGATTTCAACAGACAGACGGACGGACTGACGGACGGACGGACGGACGGACAGACGGACATGGTCAAATCGACATAGAATTTTATGCTGATCAATAATATATATACTTTATAGGGTCTCCGACGAATATTTCGATGTGTTACAAACGGAATGACAAATTTAATTATACCCTCCATATGGTGGAGGGTATAAAAAGTGTCCAATTTCACTCAGAATTTCGCATATTTACTTTATAGGGTGTCTGACGAATATTTCGATGTGTTACAAACGGTATGACAAATTTAATTATACTATCCATATTATGGTGGAGGGTAAAAAACAGCCATATTATGCTGGAAGTTATAAAAACACCATTCACCTCGTCTAAAGACTATCTTTAGTTCGCCCCTTCCACTCGACTATATAGACTTTCTTTAACTCCTGTACAAAGACTTTCTTGTCTGTAAAGACTCGCTTTAGCTTGTCTATAAAGATTTCCTTCTGTTCGCCCATTAAGGCTCCATGCCCAACTTTATAAACTTATTTCCTATCGTTTATAAGGACCCCCTAAAGGCTCTCTTTAGCCCGACTATAAAAACTCCTTTCCTTTCTTCATCATTCGAAACTCTGTACTTTTTGGAGTACTTCAGAGAGCGTAGACTTCTGGAAGTC